>NC_086320.1:86891239-87195302 GCF_036172605.1 Pelobates fuscus
CCATTTTCAATGCCAGCACATGCCCATGCACCATTTTTTTGTGGCTGTTCTGGCTGTCCAAATGGCCTTACAGAACTTTTTTCAGAAAGTAGGCAAAGCTGAATATCGGAATAAATCAAGTTTTGTCACTTTTCCTCCCTCACCCAAAAAAAATAATTCTGCCGATGGTTTGGAGGAACCAACATTTTTTCATCTATTAACCAGTTCTTCAAATGTATTATGATTTATACTAAAACATTTTTTTTAAACTATTCACAATATCAAAGAGATCTCTGTTGCATTGAGTAAGACAGAAAATTAAATGTGAATTCATTTGGGTTTATGAATATGATCCGACTGTTCCAACTGCTGCATACCCACCTACACTGCACAGGTACGAAAATGGACAGACTGATATGTGTGTATGTGTGTGAATAGATGAACGGAAGGATGGATAGATGAAAAGAGTATCAATGCCTCTTTTCTGACATACTTTTCACAAGTCACATACCATATCTGTATCTAACATTTGTCATATGGTTGGATCTGCATAAATCACATCTTTTTTGTAAACTGTAATCTTCAAAAGATGCAGGAGGAGTCATGCTAATTTTATTCTGTTATTTATGTAAATGAATACGTCAGTGAATGAATGTAGAGTTCATTTAATCTTAGGTCTACATTTGATATACATAACCCAGCCTGCATGACATTAGAAGGAGTTATTTAAGTTCCTCTCCCTACTGCAATATTACAGCAGTGAAACTGGGGAGACAGAATCACACTACTTCCATCCCAATATCATTAGCAGAAGAGGACAAAAATAAAATGTAACAGTTGCTAATAGCACCTACTAGTCTTGTGTCTCGTGTGGCCCAGTTCAGTCCCAAGATTAGGGTGGCATACTGCATTGTGTCTGTTAAACCTGGCATTTAGGAGAATAATGCATGGGTGATGCCACTCACAATGGAGTAAGGGGCTAACTTGATCTGCTAGTTTAAATAATTGTCAATCATATAATGTGCTGCACATCCTATTTACACTTGCTTGAATTATTTCTTTGAAGAAAATAACATTTCAGAGATAGTATTAGCAAAATTTCTAGTAAATACAAGCCTAAAGTTAGTTTCAAATTTAAGGCCAAAGTAACTAAAAATGAAAACATTTCCAGGGTAGCTATGCTTCCAGTTCAGCTACTTTGGCCCTCTTTTGAACTTCACCTTGAATCTACTTTAGTGACAGTAGTATTCTAGGTTGAAAAAAAGGCTCATAAAAGGTTGGTGCGTGACTATTTTTCGCCCTAGGCAAGCATAGCCCCAACACAAAAATTGCTAACTTTGTGTATCTCTTTCTTCACCCAGCCCCTTTGTTTGTCTCTTTATGGACCATCTGTGGCTCTTCCACGGTCCTCCAGCACCTTAGTGGGTCTCTTTGTCCCTCAGCCCCTCTGTGTGTCTCTTCCTCCCAGCCGCTTTGTGTGTCTCTATCTCTTCTCAGCGCCTTTTTGCTTCTCTCTTCTCCCCACAGCCCCCCATGTGTCTCTTTGTCCCTAAAACCCCTCTGTGTGTCTTTGTCTTCACCAGCCCCTCTATGAGTTTCTTTGTACTCAACCCCTTCCCCGGCTTTTCTGTGTGCCTTTTCCCCCCAGCCTCTTTGTGTTCCTCTTTGTGTGCATCTCCCCCAGCCCTCTGTGTGCATCTCCCCCCAGCCCTTTAGCTTTATATGCCGATACTCCCTCCCAGCCTTCTGTGTGCATCTCCTCCCCCCTCACAGCCCTGTGTGCCTTGTCCACTGCTCAGCCTTCTGTGTGTAGCTTGACTGAGCTGTGGACCACGGTAGAGGAGTTTCAGTTCCATCTACACAGGCTGACAGGAAACAGTTCAGTGCTCATTGCAATCACTTCCTGTGACACCTATGCCACCAGTTAGGGGATACATAAGCTACTCTACTGCAGTCCGCAACTCAGCCACACTACATGCAGTGACCGGCCGGAGGGGAGGACTGTGCTGTGCGCTCCCCTCCTGACGGTTACCCAGAGACTTGACCCCCTCCCCGACACAGTACACCCCACGCTGCAGCCAAATCTGCCTAGCGATCTCGTCAGCCCTGAGTCCATAAAGTTCAACCTTGATGGACTTGAGTCTTTTCCTGCAGTGTATCCAAAAGAAGGAAATAAATTAAAATAATTAAAAATGCTAGTATGGTATTAAGAGAAATGCTCAGTATAGAATGCATAACCACATGCTATCATCATTAGTATAATATAGAAATACCCACCCAGTGGAATTGTGCATTCATTTACTTGTGCAGTTTATACATGCTGGAGTACTGTTATTAAGACAAATAGATCATTCATGAGCATTTGATATTTTAATGGAAGGCAGAGGAGAGTGGTTTGTTGTCACCTACACAGCAACAGTTAATGTGTGATTTGAACAGAGTCTTGAATTCATTTAAGAGAGAAAACCTACTGTTTGCACAGTCCACAGTGAGATTGTTTTCACTTATATTAATAGTAGAAAATAAGACATGTATACTTACTAATCATAACAATCATAAACAACATTACTTAGAAGAGGTGGTCAATCATGTTACCTGGCTTTCCATATGAACTCTGTATAGTTTCCATTAAAACCAGAAAGAGTATAATCTTAGTATTTCTAGACACAGTACAACTCATAGATTAACACATATACCAAGGACTGAAAGAGGAGATAGGAAGGATGTGGAAAGGGAAAGCAACAGAAGTCCAAGTTGGAGCACTTAGGACTGCGGCAAACTATAGAGGGCTTGGAAAGCATGAGCCCTGGATGTCGGATGAAGAGGGGCACCTGCTCACTGAAGCAGAAGCTGCTGCAGAGACACACTCCACTGACCCAGCCATGCCTTCAACTCGTAACTGTGTGTATGTCTCTGTGTGTATGTACCTGTGACTATGTGTGAGTGACTGTAACTGTGTGTGACTGTAACTGTGTAAATAACTGTGTGTGTGAATTTGTGCCTGTGATTATGTGTGTGGTGTCTGACTGTATGTGTGACTGTGTGTGCCTGTAACTGTGTAACTGTGTGTGCTTGTAACTATGTGCATGACTGTGTGCCATTGACTGTGTGTGGTATGTGTGACTGTGTCCATGTGTCTGTATGTGTCTGCATATGTAACTGTATATTACATAGTGTATTTGTCTAACTGTGTGCACCTGACTGTGTCTATCTGACTGTGCGTTTGGATGTGAAACTGAGTGTGTGCTTGTGACTGTGTATGTTTATTTGAAGATGTGCATGTGACTGTGTGCATCTGTGGATGTTTAAGAATGCATGGGATAGGCATAAGGCTATCCTAACTATAAGATAAGGCTAGGGACTAATGAAAGTATTTAGAAGAGTGGGCAGACTAGATGGGCCGAATGGTTCTTATCTGCCGTCACATTCTATGTTTCTATGTTTCTATGTTTCTATGTGTGTATGTATGTGACTGTGTGTCAAGGAATATATATGCGTAAGTGACTGTGTATAATCATGTAATTATTTATACTGCGACTATGTGTGAGATTGTGTGAATGTGACTTTGCATGTCCATATCTCTATGTGAGTGCATGTATGAATGCATATTTATGTATGCATGCATGTTACTGTACATATATGTGGGGGACAAAAAAGGATAAGAGGGTTAAGAAACAGTGAAGAGGTGAGGACCATTAAGCGATCCAGCATAAGTAACGTGAGTTTAGAGAGACACAAGAAAGTGCAAGTGTTTAAGAGACATAAAAGATTGAAAGGGGGATTAGGAGATACACACAAAGGGATGAGTGGGTGCAAAAGTAACACACAAAAGTTTAAAATTGAGGGGAAGGGTGCCAACAAGTGAACTAGCTACACCTCTAGCTGTAACTCCCAAGTTGGAAGAATGGCTTCAGCAGATTCCAGGTGGGATATCTGAGATCTGTGTCCAGAAATGTGTACTTCTAGTGCAGTTAAGATACTGCGCAGAACCTCAGTATCCCAGGCATCTAGTAGAGAAGCCGAGAGTAAGAATAGACAAAATAACACCCTCTGAAGGGGTTAGAAAAAAAAAAAAAGTATATATATATATATATATATATATATATATATATATATATTGTGACCGAAAGCTAAGGAATTGTGCTGGAGGGAATCTATATACCTCCCCATATTTTGCAAGGTTTCTTCTTTGTGTAATTAGCCCCAGGGAAATGTGTTATGTTAAAATGAATATCGCACTTGGGGTGGAGCACTTGGAGAGTAGGGTGGGCCATTGCTCCAATCCACATTTTGGAAGTTGCTTGTAACCTACAGGTGAGAAGTCCAGTTCCAGAGTATGAATTCTAATTTAACTCACCTGAAAAGTATTGTCAATTAGCAGTGCTATTAAGTACTCCCCTGCCAAGGGAGGAGGGAGATTGTGTTTGATTTCTGTGAGTGGGAACAGAGAGCTGAAAACCCTGAAACAGTAAGGTTGTTTATGTTTATGTTTATGTTGGGAAATAGACAAGCCATCCAACCCAGTTAGCTAATTATTTTGTTTAGTTAGTGCTCAGAAGAACAAGGATTTTGTTTTATATATTTTGTTACCTTCTATACCTTACTGTGCATTTATTTTGGAACCACAATAAAAGAGTAAGTCCTTTAACCTCATCCAGCGTGTGAAGTGTCTCTAAGCCTGAAAAGTCTGTAACACCCCAATCCCAGGACAAGGTACCAAGGGAAAGGAGTACTTTTGTCACAATATATATAAATTTAAAATATTATACTGAATAGATCTTTTTATCCATTGCTTTATTGTACACAATGTACTGAATCCTAGGCTAGCGACAAAAACTGAATTACGGTTCAGAGTGTTTTATCATCACCTGGAAATAATCTAATGTCAGTGGCACTTAATGTTCAAGTTGCACTTGATATTCAAATCAAACCTTAGTGACAAGTGTATGATAAAGCTGCTTTCTGAAACCCACTTGAACATTGAGTGAAAGCAAGAGATCCAACACAAGGGTCTTGACAAAGCGCTTTCTTTCCATGGTTGCATATTTCCAGCCTAAGGAGTAGATGAGCTCAAATTAATGTAGTCTAAGAACAGTGCAAGAAATAAAATACAATTTTAAAATAATACAATTTTAGTTAAAGCCTTTAGGGATTACAAGGCAAAAATTCTAGTTTGAGATGCATTCTATGTTTCTAAGTTCTATGTATCCCTTAGGGCAGGCTCCAGATTTTGGCACTCCAGATCATGTGGACTACATCGCCCATGATGCTCTTACAGCTATAATTCTGTAAAAGCATCATGGAAGACGTGGTCTACAACATATAGAGTGTTGAAGGCTGCCTATAATTGCCCTAGGGTTTAGCTCTCGCATCTATCCAGGAGGGCATCGCGTTAACTCACTGAATCACAGAACGCACATATTGGGCATATTTTTAGTCATTGCTGAGTTTACTATTCAGATAAAACTTTAAAAATATACTGTATACATTTCTAACTCACCATGTTTTATACACTCACTAAAGCATGGTGAAGACAACCACATTTAGGTCTGTGAACATTGAGCAGTTCATTTTTTTTTTACCATGTTCATCTAAACACTGTACCTACTAACTTGCATGGGAACTCAACTCTTAAATGGAACAAGGTGGCCAAATTGGGGTAACATTGTCGTCGACTATGAGCATTCTGTACTAAAACAAGTCACTTAGATGTCATCCAAATCATGAATATAGTGTACAAGTACAATACTTTTTCATATTTACTTCACTGAGGTAGTTAGAAAAGTGTACAAACTAAACCAGAGCGCTGTTATAGTTTCTTTATCCCAGGACAAGGTACCAAGGGAAAGGAGTGGTTATTTGGAATTGTATGCATGGATCTTTACAGAGCTTGACAAATGATTTACAAGACCATGTAATGTGAAATTGAGGGCAAACTACCAGTGGCATATATCTGTTATGGGCAGAGAATCATGGGATAAGATCCCACTCACACACTAGAATGATAGGCTAATGATCGATGAAAGTCTTAACAGTGATAGGGAGGCATGAGGCATGGTGGCTAGGGACCACTAAGCTAATGATACCTTTGGTGTGTGAAGTAGCTTCTATGGCAAACAAAGTAGCCACGAGCAAAGCTCTTTAGTCATGGTAGACAACCTTTGGCCCTGCAGATGTTGTGGACTACATCTCCCCTGAAGCTTTGCCTGCATTATGGTTGTAAGAGCCTTATGGGAGATGAAGTCCACAACTGTGACCAAAGGTTCCTTACTGCTTCTCTATAGTATAGGTAAGAGTTAGAATGGGCATGTGCCATGTCTAACAACCCATAGCCAAGTGCTCATTCTCACTACCCTTACTCAATGCAGTCTTGCTCTTGACTGTCTCAGAGAATCCATCCATGATTAGTTACAATTGCTGGGAACAGGGGGTTCTCTGGCAAACAAAGCAGTTAAGAACTAGGCTGTATAGCATCAGGAAGTGACAATAAACATAAGCCAGTAATTTTTACGCCATAACCTTCTTGCTGGGCACAACTTTATAAGGAACAACTACTCATGACCCTCACATTTTTCCATAGCACCAAGGTATGATCCTATTTGCTTATAATACATCTAATCCATAGAGTATATGCATGTACACCCTGTTCCAAATTATTATGGAAATTCTATTTAAGTGTCACAAAGATTAAATATTTAGTTTTTCAGTTTAAATCATGGATGGCATTGTGTCTCAGAGCTCTTATGATCACTGAAAACAATCTGGGACACCTGTGATAATTAAATTGCCAGGTGAGCCCAATTTAAGGAAAAACTACTAAAGGAGGGTGTTCCACATTATTAAGCAGAGCACCATTTTCATGCAATATGGGGAAGAAAAAGGATCTCTCTACTACCGAAAAGAGTGAAATAGTTCAATGCCTTGGACGAGGTATGAAAACATTAGATAAATCACGAAAACCTAAGCGTGATCATCGCACTATTAAGAGATTTGTGGCTGATTCAGAGCACAGACGGGTTTATGCAGATAAAGGCACATTGAGGAAGATTTCTGCCAGATCCATGCATCAGATCAAGAGAGCAGCTGCTAAAATACCATTACATAGCAGCAAACAGAGCTGCTGGTGCCTCTGAAGTCCCATGGACATCAAGGTGTAGAGTCCTCCAGAGTCTTGCAACTGTGCATAAACCTTCTATTCGGCCACCACTAACCAATGCTCACAAGCAGAAACGGCTGCATTGGGCAGAAAAATACGTGAAGACTAATTTTCAAACAGTCCTGTTCACTGTTGAATGCCGTGCAACCCTGGATGGTCCAGGTGGATGGTTGGTGGACGGCCACCCTGTTCTAACAAGGCTGCAATGTCAGCAAGGCGATGGTGGATGTTTTGGGCCTGGAATCATGGGAAGAGAGCTGGTCGGCCCTTTTAGGGTCCCCAAAGGTGTAAAGATGACCTCTGCAAAGTATGTGGAGTTTCTGACTGACCACTTTCGTCCCTGGTACAGAAGGAAGAACTATGCTTTCCGTAATGAAATCATCTTCATGCATGACAATGCACCATCTCATGCTGCAAAGATAACCTCTGCATCAATGGCTACTATGGGGATAAAAGGAGGGAAAGTCATGGTGTGGCCTCCATCCTCCCCTGACCTCAATCCTATTGAGAACCTTTGGAGCATCATCAAGCAAAAGATCTATGCGGGTGGGAGGCAGTTTACATCAAAACAGCAGCTCTGGGAGGCTATTCTGACATTTTGCAAACAAATTCAAGCAGAAACTGTCCAAAAACTCACAAGTTCAATAGATGCAAGACTTGTGAAGCTGCTATCAAATCCTATGTTAAAATGTAACGTGACCTGTTAAAATGTTTAAAAAGTTAAAATGTTGTTATAAGTTTGATTGAAATAGCTTTTGATTTCAGTAAATATGCTGCAAACACAACAAATGACAATTTTCAGTTCTTTACAACCTATAAAGTGTTTTGAAACTTACTGTGCGTAATAATTTGGAACAGGGTGTACATGATGTATGGACAAAACAGTAAACAGATGCACAATCAATGTGATCAGATGACAGTTCAATTCATTTAGTGCCATATTAGGCAACATCTAGCAGTTCTAAATATCTACACTATAAATGGCTTCTACATTTGCAGCAATGTTAACAAGCATTGTCACAGATCTGCACCTGAATCTGCAAATCTGCAAATTTCTGTCAGTGTCTGACTTTTTTAGAATGCTAGAATAGCCTGACTTGAAACAAGTGTGTGTGTTTCACCTGCGTCTAAAAATACATTTTAAATAAATGTTATGTACAGTCTGCTTTAACTAAGCCACTGATCAAGTTACAGAATCAGGTTGTTAGCACATTTTCCAGTTTCACTGCATTCTATTAAGACTCATTTATAAAGATGCATGTATCTAGTGTGTATCTATGTGTCAGCATTCTAAAATGTGGCGTGTGCACATCTACAGAGAAAAAAACGTAAATGCTGGTGTCAACAAACAATCTAATTTAGATATACAGCCAGTCAATGATCATACCTTGCTCCATGGAATGACACATTCATGCGGCACAGTATCTAAATTTGGGGCTCTGAGTCTTAAACAACATAATCAATTTAAATTAAAGTATCTCTATCATCAGCATGTCTGGTATAAAGCAGATTAGGTATTCTGTCTACAAATGTCTTAAACTGAACCTGTTGTGACTGTGTATTAATGTCCCATAATAGAAAATGTATTTTTGATCTACACAAATACTAGTCAAAATAAAGGGTCATCACTAGTTAAATGAAAAAAATCACTATATTTGATTTTTCTCTATATCATAGGCATCAGCACAGATGCAATGATTATAAATGTGGAGCCAGGTGCAACTATACATGGAGCTTTTCCATCTCCATGTGACTTGGCTACATTCCACAACTACCATACCATGTAGATGCTAAGGATGTCATTGCAGAGATGCAAGGTATTACTACTGCCTGGTCTGTGGATAACTGAATGACTGAAAGATATAAACACATAGTAAACTTTCCTGTAGTTCAGTGATAGATGAAGGGCCGTGGTTATATCCCACCCACCCCCCAACATATTGGGAATCAATGTTCCTTTAATGTGAATTTCCACATTCATTACAGTAAAATTCAGTAGATTCATTTGATTAGCCCATCTTGGCCACTCTCTAAGCCAGTGTCCGTGTCTGGATGGCTGGAGGTGCTTCCTTTGTGGACTTTGAGGGACCATCACTCTTCAACCTCATGCTCTGTCTCAAGATGCGGAATGCTCACCATAGAGATAAATTAGTAAAATGCATCTCTATGAGGCTATGCTGATTGACATAGCGCTGCAACTGCCATGAATCTGCAGTAGCCCCCACCCCACCCCCAATGCTTTTCTGTGGAGAAGTACTGGATTAGCTGAGATCACTAGTAAATATGATCTTGGCTAGGAGCAGAGCGGTGGCCATAGCAGGAACAGCACATCAAGAGATAAAAGATAAGTAAATCTACTATATTTCCATTTCACTGGTAGTTTATATCTAAATATGCGTAAGAAAGCTCTAACATTATGAATACGTTTGTATTTCTCATGTTAGAGTTTCCCTTTAAGCGTAGCTCTTTAGAGACGTCGACATTCATTCTTCATAGTCCTTTGTGATCACAAATTGCAAAAGATGAATAGACATTTTAAGTATTGTAATCTGGCAATGTGCCATAAAAACGATCTGCTTTTGCAAACAAGTAATATTCAAGCATTATTCCTGCCAGATAGAAAACGATTTCAGAAATTACAAGCAATGAAGTGTATGTAAATATCATACAAAAGGCACAATAGACTGAACCCAATGAGGTAAGAATGAGAAGGTGTTGTGCCAAATATGATATTCTTAAGGGAACTTGTACCTTGCAGTTTCTTTAAAATAGAAGTAAAAGGAAAAGAAAATATATTATGGTTTAAACAAAGGCAGGGTTAGTCATTAACCCCTTAAGGACACATGACATGTGTGACATGTCATGATTCCCTTTTATTCCAGAAGTTTGGTCCTTAAGGGGTTAAACCTCAAAGGCATACTGCAGTCACTTCTCATTGAATTTATTACAATGCCAGGAGTCCTCTGGCACTGACCCTCTGGGCAGTGTTAAACCATTTTTCAGCAGCTTAACACTGAACGAGGTTCACTAGCCAACCACAGTTTGCCCCTACTTGAGGCATGGCTACGGCATTACACACTATATTATAGCCATACCTATTCATACCAGCTGACACGCTCAGAATATCTACAGCCGACCATTGCTGTCCTGATTAACTCTTCCTCATTAAACCGAGCAGCACAGAGATCATTTAGCATTAACACATTAAAGGGTTACTCCAACCACTATGACCACTTCAGTGGTTGGAAGTGGTCCTGCTGGTTGTAGTCTGGGTGTACAGTGTTTCTGCTTGAAACACTGCACATACAGAGTTATTTTTCATTGTGTGCCAAGAGCTAGTTGCACTCCCAACACTTAGGCAACCCAGAACGTAATTTCAATTCTGTGCATAAAAAACATCTGCTGTCACCGCGCACTGCATGCTGGCAACAGACGTAAACATTTGCTCCCTTGTAGGCAGAGCGCCTGCAAGGGGAAGAAAGCTTTCCCCTCCCACTGAGTGCTCTCTCCAACCTCTCATCCGCTAATTGAATGTTCTTTTGTTTATTATTTAAAGATCTCCCTCCCCTTCTCCATCCCCGCACCCCTCGCTCCATGTGACTGCTCCATTCAGCCTGGCAAACAGCTAGTTCAATGAGCCAAAATCCTATTCTCTAATATTAGACACTGCCCATTTGAATGGCATCTCTTTTGTAAAATGTCATGATGTCACGCCCGCCCTTAAACGACCTCGTCGTCCAGGTGATCTCATTAGCAATCATTTTGGATTTGCAGAGATTATGTGGATCAATCAGAAACATTGTCAAATCTAATTTGGGCCCATATTTCTTGCCCTATCGTCGTTTCTGCCCTGACACACGTAAGGGCTCATGGTAAGTCTCTCTTATTATATTTTTATATTGACCTCGGCTTGTATTTGACTTTGTGTAATTCTGGTATCCTAAACCGGCTTGTTTTTGACCCTGAGCATTTCTATTATCGTGACCCAACTTGTTATTTCATTTATACGTATTTATATATTCCTGACCTTGGCTTTTCCTGACAATGTCTTAAGCTTTCACTTTAAGGCCCGGCAATACATCTATCTAATACCTCTGTTTGTAGGATTCGCCATTCCTGTAAATTGGGGTATGACCCCAGTGGTCTGGGTTGGCCGAAGAGCATAAGCAAAAGCCAATTAGCATGGTCAGGGTGTGGGTAAAGGGTAGCCTGATTCCCTGTACATCCCAGATTGAATTTACAAATATTTTTCACCTTTATGGAAAATAAAAGATTATATGTAATTCTACCTCTGTGTATTATGTTTTTTAATACACTTTTTAATACTCTTTTGTTAATACTTATCCTTGGTTAGAGTTGGTGAAGATTTGGCCAAAAACACCTCTCTGCCAACCAGAAAGCTATTAAACTGTCATAAATCCTAATGCCATGCGCATGCTTCAGGCTTCTCAGAAATGTGCTCTGAGATGAACTCATTCTTTTTACTTTGTCTCATACACTTCAAATGAATAGATTGTGCTTCTGGCCAAATAGGAAAGGGATAAGCTGGGATTTTCACTAGAAAAGCTTTATTTACATATTTTACAAAATAATGCACAGTGGCAAAATTGCTTATAATATTTTATTTTTAATAAAGGCAAATATCTTCATCACATATATTTTCCCATGCTACAAACAGCCTCTCAGACACTTCGCATTCTAAGGAAAAGAATACTTATAGCCAGTAAAACCAGAGAATATTAACTCTGACAAAGGACAAAAGCTTACAAGAACTCAGTAGCTTGCCCTTTGCTAAATCCCTGCTCAGGTCTCAAAATTTTTTTTTGCTCACTTGCGCCATTCCTTATATTCTCTTGTGTATTTCTCATTCCGTTTTTATTTTGACATATCCTATGTTTACTCTAGCCTCAGGCTCCCTGACATGATTTTGGCACTAAAATAACCCTGTTTTCTATTGTCTCTGACCCGGCTTCCACTTTTGTTTATCCCACTCTCTGGTGTCCTTGACCTCAGCTACCTACCTGGCCGCTATATATTCGTCTCACTTCATGTACTGTTTTAAGTCTGGCCATGACAAGGACTGATAATACACTGCTATCCTTAATTTCTGGTGCTAGGTTTTGACTTCACCCTTTGACATTACAATGGGGGTCATGGACCCTGCACGCCTAGGTAAACAACTGACTTCCTGTGAGGGTCATATAAGGGAGTTGGATCAGTTCACAATGGCTTTACAGGCCTTTCTTTCCTTCCTATTTGCAAAATGATCTTTAGTTTGTGTTGTTATCCAATATAAAGACTAAGGTGGGTTATGCTGCTACCCTATTAACGGAGGAGAGTCAATGAGTAGCTGTAGGCATTTCTTAGCAGTGCATCTGTAGAACTTTGCAGTTGTGTCTCTTTATTATTTCAAAATTTTTATTTCATTTGTTGGGATACTTTTAATGCACTAAATATTGAATTTCATTGTTTACTTTTAATCTTATCACTTGTAAAAGAACACAGGCCTAAATCTGAAAAATAGAAAATGACAAGAAAATTCAGATTTGAGATCTTATACGAATAGCCCATGTTAGATCTGTTCCTATTAATAATTATTTTATGTATGCGGTATTATGTGACTAGTGATAGTTTCTATTGTGCCCTCAGTGTGAACTTCAAAAGCAAAAATATTTGTGAAACGAAGCTCCAAAGGCTTTCAGCCACAATCCCTAAAAACTGCCACACTGCATTGTGTGATTTAAGTGATACCTTACATTCTAAATGACATTGTCACCTTGCATTACAAAGGCAAAATATGAGCATGCAGAGTGCATCCTGTGATATTCTACGGTAAGCACGGGATAATGTACACTAAAGAGCCCTTGACAAAAGGAATAGATCATGTAACATTGGAATGTCTCTTCTTTGATAAAACTATTTTCTTGGTTTGTCGTCTTATGTTAAAACCTTGTGATCTAAGCTCAGCATGTAATCCTGTTTAAAATCAATACACATCTACTGCTTGAACGAGCGGTAGCAGGCATTATCTATTTCAGAATACAGGGCATTTAAATACATTAAACAGTGAAAAAATACATCAAGAATACTATCTTCTTAATCTAATACGATTTTACACAGAGTTTGTCTTAAATCCTCAACTCTCATCATACTCTATCATAAAAAGTATGTTTAGCTCCTTACAAGCTAGAGGTGTTGTGCTAAACAGAATATAGAAATTGATTGTTAGCTTCCTAACCTCTTAAAAACAATGGTTTATATTTACAGGCAAGAAATATGTTCCTCTCAACTCAAACACTTTGTGTAGATGGGCTTGGTTCCTTTACACACTGTAAAAATTAGACTCTCTTACCTTTCCCATCAATTCCATGGATCTCAACAACCTAATTTATAAGCCTAACCTCTAGCCTAACCTCATGCATTTATTGTACTGTTGTACAAAGAGAATGCATTTGATTTCAGCCCATCACCACCAAAGTACTGCATAGCACTGCATAGTAAATCCTATTATTACAAGGGGAGGGTCCTAGATATATTCCAGGGCATATTCTCTACATGAAATGGTCTTTAAATGCAGACAACTAGTTGTATCCCAGCAACTACAATTATACACGTGTCATTAGCTGTTCTACCGTCATATGCAACAGCCTGATTTAAAATTTACCCAGGACTTGCAAGCAACACAGTGCTCTATCAGCTGTTTTACTGCCATATGCAACAGGTAGCCTTCTGGAGGACAGTTTCTCACCCACCCCAAGCTCATGTCCTCATTTATAGATAGTCTCCCACACAAATTCCATTCTATGGAAATGCCAGGTGCAAACAATGATCAGCACATCCTTCCAGTTTTTTAACCCTTTGGAACACACCCTCTCTCTCCCTACAAATAGCTATATATCACACATCAATTCTATACACCTTTATTTATTGTTTTGATTTGCTACTATTTCTGGTTTGTTTTCATCTACATACCTCATACCATATATATATCTACAGTCGTGGGTGTGTATGTGTACTTGTTTATTTATACATGTGTATTTTACTTTGTCTTGCCCTGCATGCTAAAGCTAGTTGTTCCCAGCCCCACTCAACATTGTTGGCTTGTTAACTTAAATGTTATTCATCCATCGCTTATCTCTAAAGACTTTCTCTGTTATTTCTGCATTCCTCCCTTATTTTGATACCCACCTAAATCTCTTGCTTGACCAATCCTCACCTCCTCTGTGCATCTCCATTCCATAGCTTTATTGCAGCCCCTTTTGGCCCTATCATCTCTGTCTTCCACAGTCTGAGTTAAAAGTTCCCTGCTGGAAACCAGAACAGTTCTCAGTTACCCACTCACCCCTCCCCTCACCACCCCAAGCTCTTCATTCTATTTATAGATATAATTTTACATACAATCTTAGATAATTAGAAATGACAGCTACAAACACACTACCTGCATTCAGAACACTCCTACACTCCCTTAACCCCTAACATTCAGTCCTCGTTCTCTGTACTTCTGCCCACTCTGCTTTCTCAAAGTACTAATTCATCTGAGCAATGCTCTATCTTCTCCTCGTTTCCTTTTCTCTCCTCTTGCTCAGCATCAAAATATCTCCTTACCCCCACTTCCCTCAACAACTCAATCACATCCACATCAATCCCTCTCTGCTACACTCCCCCCTTCTCTCATCTCATGCCCTGCACTAATTTCTCTATTCTTTCTCTCCTGCCCCCACCCAATCTCATCCTAGACCCCGCTCATATAAAACCCAGTCATATCTCCTGCCACTATCTCCCCTCCTACTTCTAACAGCTGGTGACTTCTCTCCCAACCCAGTGTGTAATTCTCTGCCTGAATAAGTGGTTTTATCAGAGTCTGTACAGATGTTTAAATAACAACTGGATGCATACTTGCAAAAACATAATATTCAGGGATATCATTTTTAAATAGTGGGGAAATAGCTTCTGCTACAAATCTGACTGCCATTTTGGAGTCAGGAAGTAATTTTTTCATAATTTGTTGTAAAATTGGAAGAGCTTCAAACTGGATTTTTTTGCCTTCTTTTGGATCAACAGCAAAAAGCAAATGTGAGAGGCTGAACGTGATGGACGTATGTCTCTTTTCAGACTATGTAACCATGTAACTATGTATTTTTAGATATAGAAAGTAAAGGGAATATGAAAACACAATAAATACATCATTATGTTTGTGATAAATTATAAATTATGTTTAAAGAATCAAAGTTAGTGGAGATAAAAAAAACGTATACAAGGCGGATGGGAATGATTTTCACACTGTAGCTTAATGTAAACTAGGAATTGTATAGAATCGACAAGGTAATGTTACATTTTTGCACAAAAAAAAAAAAGCCACGTGAGAAAAGCGAATGAGTAAAAAAAAAAAAAAAGTTTTCAACATGGTTATTCTCCACAATTTCAATTTTAGCAAATCACCCCAATAGTGTTCATCGCAAAGCCAGAACATCACTTTATACTCCAAATAAATTTACAATGTGCTTATTTTACAAAAGACTGATGAAAGGTCATTCGTCTACCACTTACCCAAAAATAAGTAAATAAAATAAAATATTTCATTTACCACATATGGTTTTTCTAACTTGTGTTTTTTTTTTTTTTTTTTAGATATCTTTTTAATTAAAACACATTTAATTCCCAAACCTGTTTATTACAAAGACTGTCAGATGCAAAATAATCCCAGCTAGCCAGTCTGCAGAGGAATGTGCCATAAGCACAGCTAGTGACCTTTACATGAGGTTTAATACGCATTTGTAAACATACAGTTGCTCTAACCGTTGCCAACAAAGCTAATGAGGATACAATCACTTACATGATACAATTACTTTCTAACAATTCACACTAACAATGCGTTTTTCACGGACTTGAAAGCTTTGAAAGGTTTAAAAACATAGAAATGTATTTTATCATCTTTTTCACATAAGGCACCAGCAGTGTAGGTTATTTCACAGAACTTGCTCTGTGCTGATATTACAAATCGCCATACATATTTCTATTCAAAGGTTCTGTACAGTGTAGAATTTTATGACTGCATTACAGTGTAATAAAATATACAACAGGTCCAGAATACCGAGGCAGAGAAGCATTGTGAGCACAGTCACAGAGACGTGACTTTATTAAAATATAGATTTCTGGTTAACAGCTTTTAGATAGGAGGCCAGGAGTTTGGATGTTTGTGTGTAGTAAAATATAATCAATCGGCAGGGCAGGTTGATGAAAGACTTGCCTTTTATTTATTTTGAATATTTAGAGCATCATCTCATATCATTTGGAAAAGACTAATTCTCTGCACAGCAGGAAAAGTCAGATCACTGTAGCGACCAGAGAAAAGGGAAATCGGAAAAAGAAATCGTAGTTCATTGAATTGGATCAGTGCAGGAAAAAGGCACGAAGTTAAAGAGCTCTATTCACTAAACAGTGAGTTGCTATGTGTTGGTTCATAACCTGCAAAATGCAGGCCAAAATAACAGAAATGGAACACACAAAGTTGGGATTGTTTTTTTACAACTCTGTTATTTTGGTCTGTATTTACGTCGATTCCCAAAACAAATAATTGGCGGTTTTAAGAACAGACCAGACAGCAAAGTGAAAGGTTTATCAATGTCATGAAAAGCAATCCCAGACTGGCCATCAGGTACACTGGGCAAATGCCCAGTGGGCTGCAATGGCCATGGGCCGAGGCCGGTGAGTTCCTCTAGCGAGGTTGGAGCGTTGCCATGGCAAACCCTATCTTGCGAGAGTGAACTTTAGCCTCGCAGGCTAGAGTTCACTCACCACCAGGACCACCAGGGATGGCAGCACGGTCCCCCGCCCTCCCCCTCCCAGGCTAGAAATAAGATGGAGGGGGGATATAATGCCTGCTAATTAAAAAAAATACATATATAGTGGTATTAATCTGCCTTCCCCCAACACACATCATACAGCACTCTAACACACACAGCATCCTCACTCACACACAGCAACCCTCACACACACTGCACCCCTCTCACACATACTACATTCCCTAAACACATACTCTCTACAACCCCCAACACACACTACATACCTATATACACACACACTACAGCCACTATGCACGCACTTGCTACATCGCCTATACACACTATGCCCCCTATACACATACTTTCTACAGCCCCTAGCCACACATACATTACATTACACCACAAACACAACAGACTGAAACCAACCTATTTACACAATACCACAGCACAATCAGCTCACTTTATACACACACAATCCCACAAGCAGGCTCCAAACACATGCACAATACTCTTTCCTGGCTCTTTTGTCTCCTGGTATCCCATTTATAGAGACACCAGAGACAAGTTGCAAGCAAACACAGCGCAAGCATGTTATTAAATTTGCGGATGCTCTCAGTCAACGAGCATGGTCACGGATGCCTTTGTTCATGAATAGGGAGCTACTGATTGACTTAGAGCATCAGCTGACCATTCTAGCCAATCTCCAACAGGCAACACACGTGCGTTCTAAATTAGGTTTCATAAGCCAGATGCCACTGGGGGAACTGCAGATCCGGCATTGGAGGCTGCCTTTGGGGTTAAAATTTTCAGGAATGTTTTAACCCCTTGGTGTAAGAAAGCACCCGGGGACCTCCTGGCACCATAACGTCATTTTTACTGAAGTTGTTATTATGACCAGAGTGTTCCTTTAATTGATTAATACAATAGAAGAATAGAAAATATGTGGTGAATTAAATAAGAAATCAGGACCAGATCTACCCAAGGAAATTCCCTGATGAATGCTGATAAACCTGAACTTTCATCCTGGGAAGATGTTACAAAATTGGAGAAGTGGGCAAAACGAAATATTCAGCTACAAAAGAGCTCTAGCACTTCATTAAGATATTTTTTGGACACTCGCACTGCTACCATCAGGATGCAACAGTATTGGTAGCAAATAGTCACCAAGGTCAGATAAAACTAGCAACTACAGAAGAGGCTGAGCATTATACAATGATGGCAATGCTGTTGAGGGGTATACACCATAAACAGCATTTATTATGTATATAAATGGGTGTTTAATGGACAGGTCAGTAGGTGAGATGAAGTAAGTACATCCTGATGTACATTGCTCATCCTAAAGCGAAAACATTAAAACAAAACCGATTACATTGGCTCAGATATGTTTCTTCAGTTATACTCTCAATGCATCAATTCATATAAATTGTGAGAAAATAAGGCAAAACTACAAAAACTGGTAAGGTTAAACACACAGAATAGATTATGATAACTGCATAATAAATAAATAAAAGCAAATGCATGTTCTTTCACACCAGAAGCTTGCTTTATTTATTGTGCACCTTTAAAAAAAAAAAAATTAACTTTAAAAAAAAAACATGTAATGTAGCGGTAATATATCTAATTTATTGAGCATATGTACAGAATGGGAATGTGTACTAATGAATTTTTTTTTTAAAAAAATGCATTTGTACAGAAACAATTACATGGTTGCACTTGGTATGCAAAATAGCATTTCCAATTTAAAAAAATTATAATAATTATACAGAAACTATGTATTCAATGTTTTGGTTAATATTTCCATGTTGTAGTGACCACCTCATTGGAGAAATTTAGATTGAAATGTATTGTGTTTTTCAAATAAACTTTCCCTTCATATATTTTTTCTACAGGTCTCTGGACAAAAGTTGTAATGAGTCACTAACACAGGCTTAATTGAGACATATAAAGTCCAAGCTTTAACACAGAGAATTCAGCAATCAAACCTGGTTAGCAATCTGTGAAATTATCCGACCTTGACCTCTCACTGCTTTGTCACTCTTAACACTGCCTTACTGTAGTACCTAAAGTGCTCTAATATAAAAGGCTATAGTTGTTGGACCTTAGCTACTTGTATTATAATGACATGGGGCATGTATCGGGGTGAATGTTGACTGGTCAAGGCTGAACTTTCACTCTCTGATGGCAAGTCTCTGATAGAAAAATATGAACCCTATGTCTGTGTATGTATATATATGTGTGTGTGTGTATATATATATATATATATATATATATATGTGTGTGTGTGTGTGTGTGTGTGTGTGTGTATACATGAATGTGTGACTAAGTATTTAACTTGCAAGAACACAACCAATAAAATAGAATTATCCAATTCTGCATCAGCGCCCATAATGTGAAGTGCATCAGGCTAGTAACAACATGATCTAATATCGTATAATTTAAATGTATACATAGTATTGCAAGTTAAGTCATTACATTTAATTGAATACGTTTCTATAATTTGATGTCTTTTGATCCCCTATAACAGCTTTCTGACAGCCTTCCATATGACGGTAGATCCATTACTGATATACTTTAACATAACATTAATCTGATTTCAGTGTTCTATTTTCTTTCATAACCCTACAGCAGGAAATATATTAACGGTCGGACACACCACAGCCATGGCATGTTGCTATTTGAATGGTTTGTCTATATTGTTAATGGGCTCATATTCATTTTATTTGGCCGTACCAAATGCCAGATGCTCAACTCCTCATGAATGGATAAGCAATTCCGTTAGATCCATTAACGTGTATACCTTTTAAGAAACTCTGAAAAAATAATATCATGCTGGATGTGGATGAATAGTTTAGCTTCTGGTTAAGGCTTTTAAGCATTTCTGATTTACGCACACACAAGTATATATGTGTATAAAAATAGAACCGAGAAACAAACTCAACATGGACTCAAAGCAAGCCTTTAAGCTGTCACTGAATATATATGGCTATCACTGTGTTATATATATGTATACACTAATAATGTGCTTATAGTCCTGGATTCATTATATACACATTTATTATTATTCATAATCCTGATTAAACCTTGCTTGAAAAGTTTTACAATATTTTGAATTGTTCTAGAGAAGTGGTTAAGATTAAAATGCTAACCCTTCAGATGCCAGAGGTATGCCTAAAGCATTGCATTGGGCATACCTCTGGCACTCCAAAGGATTAAAATACATATCCATGCTTCAAATTTTTACAAGTCCCCAGTGAGAAGATTTACAAGACTGTCTGCCATTTTCCACTAGCTGTAGATATATATGCCAAATATTGTGCTCTTTACAGAATGTATGCATGTCTTCATATCAATCCAGGCAGACAGAAAGATAGATGATGGGCAGACAGATCATGGTTTGGGAAATATAAACATATATTAAGATTACTTATGTGTACATTTTGAAATGTTGATATCAGAGCACATTCCAGGAAACAGATGGTCACAGATCTGTGGCTGGTGTTGGTAATAAGGAACCTGGTGCTTTTAATATGTCTCCATAAGCACCAGACCAGCTTTTTACTAAAGTCACAAGAATGTACGTGTTAAATACCGTGATTATGATGACATATATTCAGTCATTTCTTAATTCCCATAAAGTGTATATGTGAATGTATGTGAATCAATAAACGCAATCTCTAAAAAAAGTCCAGTACCAAAAACACAAGATATAAAATTATATAGAAAATATTAGATCTATATTGTTCTGTAATATTCATTGACTGTGTATATGGGTCAGATACATTTGATCAGAATGCATTAAAATTCATCAACTAGAAATGGATATTTAATGTACATTTTGTTAATAACTGTTATTAAAAATCATACTGATTATCACACCTGGTACATTTATGGCATTATTTAATGTAATTTTATCATTTTTGGTTTCAACTACCTGTAATAGATCAGCTTTAATTTAACCCCTTAAGGACACATGACATGTGTGACATGTCATGATTCCCTTTTATTCCACAAGTTTGGTCCTTAAGGGGTTAAAGGAAATCCCTATTTCAGCACTTACAAATGAGTCTAACTGTGCTAGTGTGCAAACTACTTATACTCAGAATGGAGTATACTAAAGCCTGTACATTAGAAATATTTAAGTAAGTACTCGAAAATAGGATGTAAGATATATGCAATATGGTTCATATCATAACAGAAAAAAAAGAGAAATATCTCATGTTAATTACTGGAACATCACATTTTATTTCAGATATGCTGAAATATATAGGGCCAAGATGGAAAGACAGAGAGAGAGAGAGAGATAGACAGACAGATAGATAGATAGATAGATAGATAGATAGACTCATCTAATCCTCTTTCATGTTATACATTTAATCCACTATGCTTGTACATAGATTTGATTTTAGTACTAAATCTAAGCAATGACTTTCCATGCATGGAAGAGAAAATAAATCTCACTTAATGACAGTAAAAAAAACAGCGGATGTGCACTGAGCACTTTATAGCCAGAACCTAAATGGCTTGAAGTCAAAGAAAATAAATCTACTATTTGCTTCTAAAATATCATGACCTTGCTTTGTAGTTCAACGCAGTTTATCAGAGTTATAGTGCTAAGTATTCATCATTTTGAGATGTGCAAAGGAACATTAGAATGGCTTTAGGATTTATAGAGCTGGATTTTTGAAAAAATTGTATTACATCTGAGCATTGGACTCTGTTTAATTAAGTCACAAGGGCAGTATTCTGTTCAGTGTGCCTGCTCGGTTTAAGACCAGTTCTGTCCTGATGGTGTCGTTAATTAGCAAATTTAGATATCATCAGAAAGATGCAAAACAAGATGAATGCAGAGCAGAGCAAAAATGCAAAGGGGTTTCACTAAACTCCAAACTATAACAAACTGAAATCAGACTAAAAATATTTAAGCTGAAATAGTTGATTTCAAAAATTCTCAAAATTCTTCAACTCCGATAGAGTCACAGCTTTTTTAGCCTAAATGTTGCATTTTGGATTTAAGTTTACTATAATGTGTAGTATATAAAACACAAAGTCTTGCATATTCCAGCTGTTCCATAAAGACCTATAAGTGCTTAATGAATTCCTTAATCCTAAACTCATAAAAGGGGGTGATGACTGGAGGTGTATTTTGACAGCATAGAAGACTGAAGGTATGGAACTTTGGAAACAGGAGAAGGCAACCTTCCAACTATGGCTTGGGAATATAACCGTGCACCAATGAGAACTGTGATTTCTTCCGGACGCTTTCTATTTTATCAATAAACAAGTGGAGTCTGTCCACATTCTAATATAAGGTCTAGGACAAGGAAATGTAAAATGTGATTGTGTATGTCAAAGAATCGAACAACAAGATAGCAAGGGCAGATAACACACTCCCTTGTACTGGACACAAAGAGGCATCAAAAAGCTCAGAGTTGGTATCCCATTCTGATTTTTTATTTTATTATAACTGCACCTTCTGTAGATCCAGTAGGTATATCACCACTGAAGTGTTTGGCTGACCATCATTAATGTCATAATTTGTGACGTGGGGGCAATCCAGAGGTTTCCAATTATATCAGAAACCTACCTTATTTAATGAAAAGCTATAACATCCATGTGTATGTGGCATAATTCATGGAGTTCAAACTTGACTCTGCAGCAACTGTTGAAGTGCAATTCCTAGATATTAGCTGGCAGAGTATTCAGGTAAATGTAGTCCAACAACAGCTTGGGGGAGGAAGTTTCGACCCCTCTGGTATAGAATCAATCTATTGACTAAAGAGGTGAAGTGGTAATTAATTGCGTTTTAATGGAATGCACACCAGACTGGCACAGCAAGGATTAACAGTGCACATTGCCAAAATGAAGTATCAGACTGGGCTGTGACCTTGCTATCACACAACTGTCGGGATTGGCCAATGAGTTTTTTACCCTTTCCAAATCACTAAAGATTGTCTTCAATGATCAGTTATCCGCTGGTGTCAGTGTGGTTGGTTATTAAGGTTTATTAACTTAACAGAAGCCACCTTCCGTATTAAACAGCATTCTTTTATAGATATTTAATGGGTTTGTTGGTTATGTGTTTAGAGAATGACAGTACCAATAATTCCACAGAGCAATTTCTTAGAATTGACAATACAGATGTAATAAGCAAGAGGAAGGAAATTACATCCCTTTTGTTAGATTTATGCAAACTAGCCCATTGACAGAGAAACTGGGATAAGGCTCACCCAAAAGTGACAGCTCCTTGCTAGAGAGCTAGCTTCTACAGAACCAGCTAACAAAGGAAGATGTGCATTTTGTGTGTGTTAAAACACAAAGAGCTGCATTCACAGATACAAAAAGGTTAACAGCAGAGCCTTTCTGTGATGACTGCAGGATATAAATGAGCAGGTACAAATATCTCATCTAATCTCATGATCCATGGAGGGGAGGGGTGTAGCAAGAAAAAGCTGCATTATATGACACATTTCACTTCCACTAAAGGGCAATGCTGCAGTTGCCAAAGCTTAATACACATGACACTGGTAGCTTTCACACTCTGGTCAATGGGTTTAACCCTTCACTGTCAAAGCAGCCTCCAGCACTGCCAAATATTGAGAGGTATGACTCTTGATATACTCAGCCAGCCTCTTCAGCAGTCATCATAAAATAGATGCTTAAAAGGGATGGCTGGGCACAAGAGGAGTCGCAGTCCACATAAATCAGATTGCCAGTGGCTGCCTATGTGTGTATGGGCGTGCACTGAAGTCTCTGTCTGACACCTCAGGTCACTTTTGAGACATGTTTTAAACGTGACAAATCTTTACATCCCCCCAACCCTAATAATCATAGCAATTCCAACAGATCGCCCTGTGTCTCACTGCTCTGTGGAAATAAATGGGGGGGAAAGGCAGTGAATAAGGTAGCATTAATAATACAGCACAGTCAATACAATCATTTTAAGAGCAGTTGGCTTAAGACTCATATCCATGTTAAATTATCATCACTCAGAGCTACACAGTCAGGAAATCAAACGTTCCACTATAACCCTCCTTCCCAGGACTCCAGGATAGCATGGGGTTCAGGTGTTCTCTCCAAGCATTAAAACAGGGTTTGATACAAGTATCTAGTTGGGTTCTACTCACCATCTGTAAAGTGCAGATGAAAATCAGCGTGCAGCGCCCAGTACAACAGCCCATAGTGTTTGAATGGGGACACCCACACTGCCCTGTACAGTGCAATGAGACAGTGAGGCTATAGAGGTGCTGAAATAGTGCTGGACAGCTCCTGGGCTCAGATTCACTTTCTTAGGGCGGCAGGATTCAGCACCTGCAGAAACAGCCCAGCACCAGTATAGATCCCAGTACACCCTCCAGTGCTTGGCTCAAACAGCAACAGATCAGCCAGACTGCAATCCTGTGAGTAAATCCCAAACAGTGTCCAGTGATCCCGAACAGCACCCAAAAGAATCCAAACATAGACTAAACAAAAACACAGATGCCCAATATTCAGACCTCTCCTTCCCTTTCTTCGTTTCTTTTTTTTACATTTGACTTTTGCCTGACTGCAAGCAAGCCGGATGAAGCTCTCTACTGCCATCTGCTGCTTAAAATCAGTGGTAGATCTTTGAAGGACGTGCTGTATTATGGGGCTTTGTGTGAAGGAGCCTATTAGAAGATTCTCTCCTGCACAAAGAATTATCTGTTATTTCACACTCACATAATTTGGAATGTTGGTAAAATATCATAGATTTCAGTATCAAAGACTAACACTGCAATATAAATCTGGGAGAAATGGCAACAGATAATATGTGCCGCTTGCTTATTTGTATAAAAAAAAAAACACATTAAAACCTACTAACCATCAATAAAATGATTCAAAATTCATAGAAACTCTTTAATGCCTGTAGTTCGAATGGAACAATTTGCACATTTATATATTATAAAACCTGGTTTAAATGCTTTATAAAATCTCTCTCTCTCCATCTCTCTCTATATATATAAATTCTGGTTTTCTGATTGCGTTGAAAATTGCATATCCAAAATCTAATGATCTGATAAATAAATAGTCGAAATAAAACGTAACATTTATTGTAAGGTGGAAGAGAACTAATTTGCAACGTTTAGCTCAAAATCCAGTTCGTTAGACATCCCCAATGCTGAATGGAGAGTTTTTCAAACCTAGTAGGTTCCAGGTTAGGTTTCAGCTTATCAAAACTCACTGTTTAGTAAATACAAACTTTTGAGCTTTTCCCCAAGACAAGGAATTCCGGTGCCCCATTATCGATAACATGCCAGGGACTAATGAAAGTATTTAGAAAACTGGGCAGACTAGATGGGCCGAATGGTTCTTATCTGCCGTCACATTCTATGTTTCTATGTTTCTATGTTTCTATGCATCATATTGCGTAATGTTATCTAAGTGGCAAGGCATAATTAGCAAGATTGTAAGGCAAGGTATTTTTCCTTGCTTGTGCTGGTCAACTCTATTTTGTCTGTCAGTTATTTGCTGTTATGCATTTCCAATGTGTTATTGTAAAATGTAACTGAATATGCTGGTGCTCTATGAATAATAATAATAATAATAATCTTGTCACACTAGAACTGTATCTGTCCAATCGGTTTGATGCTAGTTCTTTGACAGTTGCAGTCATTTTGATGTCTCACTCAAGATGACACTAGTTTCATTGTGTGCAGCAGGACATCTTCTGGGTACATAGGTTATCACACCAACATCATTACAACATATTTCACACAGTTATATATACCTTATCATGTCATCATTCATTCTGTGTGTCCTTTAATTCGCAACACTGTTAGAGATTACTTGCTGGTTAAGTGGTCTACTTTGACTTTTCTGTCTATTCTGTTTGTTTGCTGCCAATGCTAACTTTCGGCTGGTTTTATGATTATTTGTCTTCTTGATTACATAACTAGTTCTGGCTTCTGTTTTTTTTCTGTTTCCATGGTTCTTGTCTCCCTAGAGTCTTTAAAGAAATACATTGGAATTATTTCCACCTGTATAATCTTGGGGCTGGGTCAACTACATTCAAAGCCTAGTAACCAGACTTGTTCTGGCATTATACAGTAAAATAATTAAACAATTTATTTTTCTAATAGGCCATTAAACTGCTATCTGCACTGTCTAGTGTGTCACTGTATCTGATGTCAGATTAATAGAAAATATTTATAAAGAACAAAAAATAGCATTTCCAAGGCCAAGGGATCTAACACCACATAGCTTAGTTTTTAGTAGGGGACCTTTTAGCCTTATGTCCCTTAAATCTAAGGTGTCTTTAGAAAGGGGTTAATGAAACATTAGACATAGGTAACAAAGAATTGACTAATAAAGTCAGAGATAAATGAATCCACATAGTGTATCCATATTAGATTATTTTATGGTGACATGACAAGAAGCCACACCTGACAGTTTCCAGCTCATATTTTTTATTGACTTAATTTTTACAATACACTATTTAGTGAGTAAATCTCTGTGACTTATACTGGTGTAATTAAATGTAAATTCCATTTATTCTAAAAGATACAAAAATAATCAATTGCAGCATGCAAATTTAGTCCTCAGAAGTAAAAAACAAACACTTGTAGAACAGTAATAAGGCATGCATTGCACTGATTAGGTTACCGAACAGCCTCATATAAACGTCCTTGTAAATGGGCAGACAGTAATACACATATAGGCACGTCTGCCATCACCGAACCATTCTCAGTCCCATTCATCATTGAAAAGCAAGAAAAATGCCAACTGTAGCCCAGTAACCTTCACAGGTACTGCAACACATCAGGAAATTGGTATGTAGCAACAATAAATTTAAACAACAGGCTATAAAACAAATAAAATCAAATCAGGGTCGCTCATGCATTTCACGAGGGTATCACATGCTTCATAAGGATGAATGATTCAGCTTGTTCATATTGAGAAAGTACCGTGCGTGAAACATTTTTTAGCTTATTGTCAGTTGTTTGGTTTTATTGATGTCGCTTTCCCCTATCTTTATAAAGACCAGTGTGGAGGCTACTTGAGGTTACCAGCTATTCTCTATGTACAAGGAATGGCCACTATATTTACTCCCTTTATTTTTAACGTTTAATCGTGCTATCCCTGTCCCTTGTCTGTTATACGCTACGTATATTTGATAGTGTAAAATAGAGAAGGGAAAAGGAACACTTGGATTAGGACAGTTAATTCTTTATGATAGATATCGGTTTGCTCTACATTTATACCAACCAGTGAGTAGGTAATAAACATTTCTATCTGTTAACATAACAACATGCACAGATTAAAAAAAGAAACAGTGCTCGCTAATTCTTGCAAGCTCGGAGAGAATATATAAAATCATGTACTATGCTCATATTTGCTATGCAGAAACGTATAACTATTGCATAACTGCTTAGAAAAGGTGAGTCAGCCTACAGTATTAAAGTAATATCTAAATGTTCTTGTTCATTTTAAGGCAAAAAATGCATTTTTGAATCAAGACCTTAACACAAGCATTTTTACTAAGTGAGCACACTTACAAAATAATAAGTATACAGACAGGCAAATTATTAAATGAGCATATTTACAAAATAGTGCTTGTGCCAACAGGCACAGATACACACTCACAAGCTGTCTTAAAATGCTTCAGTTGAAATGTGCTTTTCCCTTAAAAATGAATGGCTGTTTTTAATTTATTCAAGTATTTATTGCTTCATTATAGTCCCAAAACAACTGTAGCTTAATGAAGCCATTTTTTGGTGTATAGGGAATGCCTCTGAAATCTCACTACTCAATTATCTGCCATTTAAGAGTTAACTCACTTGTGTTTCTGTTCATTTAGCCCTAACCACACCTCCCCTGGCTGTGACTCACACAGCCTCCATGGAAAAAAAATGGTTTTATTTTCAATTAGATAAACGTTTTTTATCTCCTGTTCTGTAAATTGAACTTTCATCACACGGTGGCTCCTGCAGAGTTTTGAAGGTTCAGTGCAGAAGATAATAATTTCAATATTAAGCACACTGTACTTTAAAGAAAATGTAAACATTAGATCTTACTTTACAGGAAGTGTCTAGGAATGTTGTGTAAGTCACATGCAGGTAGGTGTGACTATTAGGGCTGTATAAATAAAGTAATGTAACTCCTAAATTGAGCAGTGATACTGTAGGGGCAAAATCTATACACTAAACTGTTTCATTAAGCTTTAAACTGGATGGTTAAATCCAGCCATTCATAAAGATCTAAATAATATGTCCAATTGTGTAAGGGGTATGATGCAATAGACCAAGTTTTAAAGGGAAATGTATTCCATCTTTAAATATAAATATAGGTATCTTTCACTTGTGTGGGGGCAAATACCATGACCACCTAGGAAAGTTAGTGGGAGGGAATAAGGGAATTCATTTTTGTTCAGTCATCTTAAAATTGTTGTTTCATTATCTACATAATATGATATCTAAATTGTGTATCCTACCTATAAATAATAAATCCATAAAGGGAGACTGGGAACCTACGTTTAGGCAGTTGACTTGATAGGTGTGTGAAGGACTGTTAGAAATGGGGTTTAAAAAGAAAAAAAAAACGCTATACATTGTATCATACAAGTGTGTACCAATCAGCTTCTGGGCATTGTTAACAATAATCAATGTTATGGTTTTCTTCTATAGCAGTGACCACTGCATAACTGCCACAACTCTGCTTTATTCTCTTATGAAAACTTTCTGAAACAAAAACAAAAAAACAAACCAAAAACAACAATTAGAGCATCAGTTAAAAGAAGACATATCACAGAAGTATGGCAATGAACTCACTAACTTGTAGTTTTTCCAAAATATATACAAAGTTGTGGTTTCAATTAATTTCTTAAGAAGAAGTTGAGTGTCTATTAGCAGAACATTTATAAAGTTATGCCACAAGGGAAAAAAATTGTGGGTGCAGGAATCTTTCTCGAAAAACAGAGAGGTTCCTTTATCATTAATCTAGTGTAATTTCATATATATAACTGGTATGTGAGCGCTCCAATTAATTATGCAGATCTACATAAAAATCAAGATAAAAATATCAATAAACTTAAAAATGACCAATCTCGCCGAGATCACCACAATGACCACCATAAACCACAATTGAATGTACTGGGTGAGTCTTATCTGAATCAGAATACTCTACACATATATATAAGAGTATAACAAAATATCATTTATTGTATAATAAACCAATCATAAAAAATGAAACAACATCTCAAAACGTCCAGTATCAGATGTAATCGTGATGAATAGTAAGGGGCCCCTTATTCATATTCTTGTCGACAAAGGACTGATGTAAAAAATCAGAGATGTGCACATTAGCATAAAAACTATATGTGAACTCAAAAAAGTTCAAGCAGTAGGCTCCAGTCCAGTCCGTGAAAAAATATATAAGTGGATAAACGGATAGTGCCCAGACGACCAAGCCGTCTTACGGAGAGGGAGCTCAAACACCAGCCAAACACCCTGGTCAAGACTAAGAGGGAAGCGATAGGGATGGCCCCAAAGGTGAAAAATCACATCCAGATATGGAAAACTATGGGGATATCACTTCAGCAACTTACCCTATCCGTCCGACCATCGGGTGAGAAACTGGGAGCACATAAACTCCAAACCGTGAAGGCTGCAGGAAAAAGGCCGTTCTCGCCAGGTCGCTTGCCGAAAATCAATGGCGGGTCGTAAAGGACGAGTCGGCTGGGAAGTTCAAATCCGTCGGCGGTGTGGTGAGGTAGCAGACAGCACGTCTACGCGTTTCGTCCTAGCTGGAGGACTTTTTCAAGACAATGTCTGCTGTCTAAGAGCCGGGTTTATATACCCACTCTTAATTGATTCATAGAATGGTCATGATTGTTAATTGATTCATAGAATGGTCATGATTGTTAATTGATAAACTGAGATCATTACAGATCTAAAGTAAATGGTCATAATTGTTAATTGATAAACTGAGATCATTACAGATCTAAAATAAAATATGCTGCAAGTGGATAGAAAAACACAAAATATAATAAATGAAAACATATATCCTTATTAGGACAATCTCATATTATTAACATCGAAAAATTATATATATATAGACATAAAATAAAGATTAAAAATATATTTTTATTTTTACTTTTATTTTTACTAATAAAGTATTTCAATCTCAAGTTTAACAGAGATAATTAATCAATCTTGATTTGTGAGCCTTTTTTTAAAAATAATAATAATGATAATATAGTTCAATTGTTTTATAAAAATCTGTTATTTATATATATTAGATTAGGAACAAGAACATTAAAATAAATGTTGAGCACTATATTTTTGTATATATATTTATATGTATAATTAAGAAAAAGAACATTGGAAAAAAATGCTGAACACTCATATAGGATTCATATAAGTGTTAAAGAGACCATGGGGTCTAAGGTGAATCGTAATATATATGTGGTTCCCGATTCATCCTCTCCCACATATAGAGACAGTGAAAGATCTTTCACTCACAGGGACAAATAAGTATGTCTTCCAAATTTTAAATGTTACATTCCACTTCTTCATTTAACCCATTAGGAGTAAGTGTGTTGAGTCTAAAGATCCATTTAGTTTCTGCTGTAATTAAGGCTAATTTTCTATTGGGTATATTCTCTGCAATATGCTCGATGCCCATTACTAAAAGCTGTGAAGGGTTACTGTCATGGGCCATTTGGAAGTGTCTGGCTACTGGAGATTTTTTATCACGGTTGCTGATGGCTCGTCTGTGTTCCCTGAACCTGGCTTTTAATGGTCTCGAAGTCTGACCTACATATAGCAAGTCACAAGTACATATCAACAGATATACCACAAATGAGGTATTGCACGAGATTCTAGTGGTTGTATGGAAGTTCTCATCTTTAGAGGAAGGGGGGAAATTCTTTTTTCCGTGACATATGTGTTGGCAGGTTAAGCATCGGGTGGCACCACATTTGAAATTTCCTGCTTCACATAATATCGATGTTTGATTAGTTTTTGCAGTCGGAAATTTGGAAGGGGCCAATAGGTTCTTTAGATTCCTATTTTTACGGAATGTTACTCTGGGTACTTCAGGGATACTGAAACGAAGCCATGGATCCAACCGCAGAATAGACCAATGATTGTTTAGGATATGAATGATCTGGTTGTACGCCCTATTGTACGTTGTCGAGAAGATGGGACCTTTATTCTGACCCACCTCTCTAGTACTGATGTGAAAGTCTATCCTCGGTTTAGGTCTCCTTATTATCGGATGATTCTCCAATAGAGATAGAATCTCCCTATGTTTGACTGAGGGGGAAGGTGATGAAATCAGTATATCAGCTGCAAGCCCAGGGATAATTTTAGAGTTCTTTCCGTCCATTCCAATTTTACGCTGGTTGATAAGGGAATCTCTATTGAGCCCTCTAGCCTTCTGGTACGCCCGACCAATGATGCTAGGGTCATAATTCTTATCCAGAAATCGCTGGCAAAGGTCCAACGACTCCTCTTCAAAATTCTCCAAAAAGGAACAATTGCGTCGGAGCCTGGTGAACTGGCTAAACGGGATATTATTAATCCACGTAGGATAATGACCACTCGTGGAGTGTAAAAAACCATTGACATCCACCTGTTTTTTATATGTTCTGGTGTGGACATAACCAGGTTTCCCACTCAGGATTAAATCCAGAAATTCAATAGTAGATCTATTTTTGTTGCTCGTGAAGGAGAGCCCCCACTCGTTGTTATTGAGACTTTGAACGAACTCCTCAGCTTCATTTAGATCACCTTCCCAAATGATCAGGATGTCATCAATGAAGCGTTTGTAGAATTTCAGGTGCCTCTTCCAGATAGGGTTATGGTAGATGTTGGAATGCTCCCATAAACCCATAAAGATGTTGGCGTATGCTGGGGCAAAGCTCGCCCCCATTGCTGTCCCTTTCTTCTGTAAATAAAATTGCCCATTGAAACTAAAATAGTTGTGGGTTAAAATGAAGGATATACTTTCAACAATGGCTTCCACTTGAAATCGTGGAAGAAGGGGGTCTTCCAAAAGGAAATGTTTGACCGCTTTCAAACCTAACTGGTGGTCAATGTTGGAGTATAAGGCCGCCACGTCAATCGTTAGCCAGCAGAAGTTCTCCTGCCACACAACCTCCTGCATCAGAGACAACACGTGTCCTGTATCTTTAATGTAGGAGGGGAGGTGAATCATAATTTTTTGAAGGTGAGTGTCTACCCATTTTGAGAGTGGTGCAGTCAGAGAACCAATAGATGAAATGATGGGTCTCCCCGGCGGGTTGGTGAGAGATTTATGAATCTTGGGGAGAAAATAAAAAATGGGGATATTGCCTTCACCAGAGAGGAGGAAACCTTTCTCCATTTTGTCAATAACCTTCATGTCAAACATCTTATTTACCCAAATCCGTAATTCTTTGGTAAAGCGGGTTGAGGGGTTGAAGGTAAGAACTTGATAGTATTCTTGATCTCCAAGAATTCGATTGGCTTCACCCAAGTAGTCCTCTCTATTGAGAAGGACAATCCCTCCTCCCTTGTCTGCTCCCTTTATGATGATGTTATTATCCTTTTTAAGGCCCTTTAGGGCTGACATTTCGAGATTAGTAAGATTGTGTTCCAATTTACGATCTTTCTGTTGCTTCTCAAGATCCAGGACCAGGTGTTTAAAATCCTTCATAACCAATTCATAGAAGATAGGAATGAACCCTCCTTTGTCGGCTAGAGGATAGTATGTAGAACGAGTTTTAAGTCCTGTAGATACACTAGCCTCCAACACCTCCAGGGCATCAACTTCCCCAAGGGCTTCAGTTTGATCATTTAGTAGGCTCATCAGGTTCTTCAGAATGATTTTATCTTGTGGATCATTTAGAAAGAACGAAGCCGTGTGAACGCTATTGGCATCCTTGATATTAAACGACCTGGTTAAGGTTAATTTTCTAATAAATTGGTTAAGATCTCGAAATAGATCTAGGATATCCGGATTCCTAAATGGAGCAAAACTCAGACCCTTGTTGAGTAAGGAGATCTCAGGTGCGGTCAATACATGGGTGGATAGGTTGAAAATTCCAGTTATGGGAGGCATCTCATCTTGTTGGGGTTTGTTTCCCTTTCCTCTCGTTCCCCTGTGGGTGCATCTCTCTTGACCAGGGTGTTTGGCTGGTGTTTGAGCTCCCTCTCCGTAAGACGGCTTGGTCGTCTGGGCACTATCCGTTTATCCACTTATATATTTTTTCACGGACTGGACTGGAGCCTACTGCTTGAACTTTTTTGAGTTCACATATAGTTTTTATGCTAATGTGCACATCTCTGATTTTTTACATCAGTCCTTTGTCGACAAGAATATGAATAAGGGGCCCCTTACTATTCATCACGATTACATCTGATACTGGACGTTTTGAGATGTTGTTTCATTTTTTATGATTGGTTTATTATACAATAAATGATATTTTGTTATACTCTTATATATATGTGTAGAGTATTCTGATTCAGATAAGACTCACCCAGTACATTCAATTGTGGTTTATGGTGGTCATTGTGGTGATCTCGGCGAGATTGGTCATTTTTAAGTTTATTGATATTTTTATCTTGATTTTTATGTAGATCTGCATAATTAATTGGAGCGCTCACATACCAGTTATATCTTTTCGGTTTCATTTAATACGTCGCTCCCTTGTATGTGACGCAGCCCTACTGTTATTTCATCTCATTGGGTATATTTATTTCTCACTGTCAGTCCATATTACATTTACATTTTGTTTTCTGTGTTCTGAGCGCCGTTTTGGTCTGACATTGAGTATACCGATTAGCCTTTCCATCCCCTGTTTAGATTTTAATAGTTTATTTCTACTCAGTCACGATTATGCCCCTCCTTAGCCTTACAGAAAGGAATAGCAGAAGGTTAAATTTATTAATAGAAAAAGATAAAGATGAGAACTTTTCCTCCCACATATCAGAACCTTCCCTAAAATCCCTCTTTTTCGAGTTAGAGAAACAACTAAAAACTGAGATGAGGGATTGGTGGGATCATGCATTGTTAGAAAAATACCTTGATCAAAAACTGATCCCAAGAGGCCTGAGGTTTGACAAGAAACCTTTTTTTACGGACCATTCTGAATTGGAAAATGAATGGTTGGTAGCCTTAGATAACTGCTCTATGATACTCATGAGAATTCTGGTTAGGTATAGAGAATACAGATTGAAAAAGACTGAAAAGGAGATCGAAATAATTCATTCAAAGATCAATACCACTGACCAACCCGACTCAATAACAGAGTTGGATACTACTATGAACAATAGGATTATTAGATTTGAGAAAGACCTGGTCACCAAAAAGAACACCAAATACACAAGGGACCTAAAGGACTATGCAAGTGGCTGCATCAGAAATTGGCAAAGAAAGACCTTGAGATCGAAAAGGGACACAACTACTCCTTTTCCGAGGAAGGATTCTAGAAGTCAATACCCTGACCATTTCCAGCCAACTAAAGGAAAAAGGAGTACCAACTATGCTAATCGCTCCTATGGATCCAAGAGGACTCCCCAATGGAGCCCGAAGACCTATGCTGAAGCTGTCCAATCCAAACCATACAATTCCTTCAATCAGAACCACCGTACCAGAAATAATCACTATCAGAAAGAGAAAGGTACTCATTATACCGCCAATACACCTCATCGTGACCGATGGAGGAGACAGGACAACCCCAACTTTATCCCCTTATTGGAGACCACAGACCGAGGTTCCATGGAGGGGTCAGGTCCCCGGACCAAGCATGAGGAACTAGGAGCGCGTCCCAAACCCCCCAGAGTTCTCCACCGGGATAATCCAGTTGAGGCTCATTTTTTAGAAGAGAGCCCTGTGGATCGACCCAAAACGTTCCCACTTTTTTCCAAAATAGGGAGCAAGAAAAGAGATGCACCCACAGGGGAACGAGAGGAAAGGGAAACAAACCCCAACAAGATGAGATGCCTCCCATAACTGGAATTTTCAACCTATCCACCCATGTATTGACCGCACCTGAGATCTCCTTACTCAACAAGGGTCTGAGTTTTGCTCCATTTAGGAATCCGGATATCCTAGATCTATTTCGAGATCTTAACCAATTTATTAGAAAATTAACCTTAACCAGGTCGTTTAATATCAAGGATGCCAATAGCGTTCACACGGCTTCGTTCTTTCTAAATGATCCACAAGATAAAATCATTCTGAAGAACCTGATGAGCCTACTAAATGATCAAACTGAAGCCCTTGGGGAAGTTGATGCCCTGGAGGTGTTGGAGGCTAGTGTATCTACAGGACTTAAAACTCGTTCTACATACTATCCTCTAGCCGACAAAGGAGGGTTCATTCCTATCTTCTATGAATTGGTTATGAAGGATTTTAAACACCTGGTCCTGGATCTTGAGAAGCAACAGAAAGATCGTAAATTGGAACACAATCTTACTAATCTCGAAATGTCAGCCCTAAAGGGCCTTAAAAAGGATAATAACATCATCATAAAGGGAGCAGACAAGGGAGGAGGGATTGTCCTTCTCAATAGAGAGGACTACTTGGGTGAAGCCAATCGAATTCTTGGAGATCAAGAATACTATCAAGTTCTTACCTTCAACCCCTCAACCCGCTTTACCAAAGAATTACGGATTTGGGTAAATAAGATGTTTGACATGAAGGTTATTGACAAAATGGAGAAAGGTTTCCTCCTCTCTGGTGAAGGCAATATCCCCATTTTTTATTTTCTCCCCAAGATTCATAAATCTCTCACCAACCCGCCGGGGAGACCCATCATTTCATCTATTGGTTCTCTGACTGCACCACTCTCAAAATGGGTAGACACTCACCTTCAAAAAATTATGATTCACCTCCCCTCCTACATTAAAGATACAGGACACGTGTTGTCTCTGATGCAGGAGGTTGTGTGGCAGGAGAACTTCTGCTGGCTAACGATTGACGTGGCGGCCTTATACTCCAACATTGACCACCAGTTAGGTTTGAAAGCGGTCAAACATTTCCTTTTGGAAGACCCCCTTCTTCCACGATTTCAAGTGGAAGCCATTGTTGAAAGTATATCCTTCATTTTAACCCACAACTATTTTAGTTTCAATGGGCAATTTTATTTACAGAAGAAAGGGACAGCAATGGGGGCGAGCTTTGCCCCAGCATACGCCAACATCTTTATGGGTTTATGGGAGCATTCCAACATCTACCATAACCCTATCTGGAAGAGGCACCTGAAATTCTACAAACGCTTCATTGATGACATCCTGATCATTTGGGAAGGTGATCTAAATGAAGCTGAGGAGTTCGTTCAAAGTCTCAATAACAACGAGTGGGGGCTCTCCTTCACGAGCAACAAAAATAGATCTACTATTGAATTTCTGGATTTAATCCTGAGTGGGAAACCTGGTTATGTCCACACCAGAACATATAAAAAACAGGTGGATGTCAATGGTTTTTTACACTCCACGAGTGGTCATTATCCTACGTGGATTAATAATATCCCGTTTAGCCAGTTCACCAGGCTCCGACGCAATTGTTCCTTTTTGGAGAATTTTGAAGAGGAGTCGTTGGACCTTTGCCAGCGATTTCTGGATAAGAATTATGACCCTAGCATCATTGGTCGGGCGTACCAGAAGGCTAGAGGGCTCAATAGAGATTCCCTTATCAACCAGCGTAAAATTGGAATGGACGGAAAGAACTCTAAAATTATCCCTGGGCTTGCAGCTGATATACTGATTTCATCACCTTCCCCCTCAGTCAAACATAGGGAGATTCTATCTCTATTGGAGAATCATCCGATAATAAGGAGACCTAAACCGAGGATAGACTTTCACATCAGTACTAGAGAGGTGGGTCAGAATAAAGGTCCCATCTTCTCGACAACGTACAATAGGGCGTACAACCAGATCATTCATATCCTAAACAATCATTGGTCTATTCTGCGGTTGGATCCATGGCTTCGTTTCAGTATCCCTGAAGTACCCAGAGTAACATTCCGTAAAAATAGGAATCTAAAGAACCTATTGGCCCCTTCCAAATTTCCGACTGCAAAAACTAATCAAACATCGATATTATGTGAAGCAGGAAATTTCAAATGTGGTGCCACCCGATGCTTAACCTGCCAACACATATGTCACGGAAAAAAGAATTTCCCCCCTTCCTCTAAAGATGAGAACTTCCATACAACCACTAGAATCTCGTGCAATACCTCATTTGTGGTATATCTGTTGATATGTACTTGTGACTTGCTATATGTAGGTCAGACTTCGAGACCATTAAAAGCCAGGTTCAGGGAACACAGACGAGCCATCAGCAACCGTGATAAAAAATCTCCAGTAGCCAGACACTTCCAAATGGCCCATGACAGTAACCCTTCACAGCTTTTAGTAATGGGCATCGAGCATATTGCAGAGAATATACCCAATAGAAAATTAGCCTTAATTACAGCAGAAACTAAATGGATCTTTAGACTCAACACACTTACTCCTAATGGGTTAAATGAAGAAGTGGAATGTAACATTTAAAATTTGGAAGACATACTTATTTGTCCCTGTGAGTGAAAGATCTTTCACTGTCTCTATATGTGGGAGAGGATGAATCGGGAACCACATATATATTACGATTCACCTTAGACCCCATGGTCTCTTTAACACTTATATGAATCCTATATGAGTGTTCAGCATTTTTTTCCAATGTTCTTTTTCTTAATTATACATATAAATATATATACAAAAATATAGTGCTCAACATTTATTTTAATGTTCTTGTTCCTAATCTAATATATATAAATAACAGATTTTTATAAAACAATTGAACTATATTATCATTATTATTATTTTTAAAAAAAGGCTCACAAATCAAGATTGATTAATTATCTCTGTTAAACTTGAGATTGAAATACTTTATTAGTAAAAATAAAAGTAAAAATAAAAATATATTTTTAATCTTTATTTTATGTCTATATATATATAATTTTTCGATGTTAATAATATGAGATTGTCCTAATAAGGATATATGTTTTCATTTATTATATTTTGTGTTTTTCTATCCACTTGCAGCATATTTTATTTTAGATCTGTAATGATCTCAGTTTATCAATTAACAATTATGACCATTTACTTTAGATCTGTAATGATCTCAGTTTATCAATTAACAATCATGACCATTCTATGAATCAATTAACAATCATGACCATTCTATGAATCAATTAAGAGTGGGTATATAAACCCGGCTCTTAGACAGCAGACATTGTCTTGAAAAAGTCCTCCAGCTAGGACGAAACGCGTAGACGTGCTGTCTGCTACCTCACCACACCGCCGACGGATTTGAACTTCCCAGCCGATTCGTCCTTTACGACCCGCCATTGATTTTCGGCAAGCGACCTGGCGAGAACGGCCTTTTTCCTGCAGCCTTCACGGTTTGGAGTTTATGTGCTCCCAGTTTCTCACCCGATGGTCGGACGGATAGGGTAAGTTGCTGAAGTGATATCCCCATAGTTTTCCATATCTGGATGTGATTTTTCACCTTTGGGGCCATCCCTATCGCTTCCCTCTTAGTCTTGACCAGGGTGTTTGGCTGGTGTTTGAGCTCCCTCTCCGTAAGACGGCTTGGTCGTCTGGGCACTATCCGTTTATCCACTTATATATTTTTTCACGGACTGGACTGGAGCCTACTGCTTGAACTTTTTTGAGTTCACATATAGTTTTTATGCTAATGTGCACATCTCTGATTTTTTACATCAGTCCTTTGTCGACAAGAATATGAATAAGGGGCCCCTTACTATTCATCACGATTACATCTGATACTGGACGTTTTGAGATGTTGTTTCATTTTTTATGATTGGTTTATTATACAATAAATGATATTTTGTTATACTCTTATATATATGTGTAGAGTATTCTGATTCAGATAAGACTCACCCAGTACATTCAATTGTGGTTTATGGTGGTCATTGTGGTGATCTCGGCGAGATTGGTCATTTTTAAGTTTATTGATATTTTTATCTTGATTTTTATGTAGATCTGCATAATTAATTGGAGCGCTCACATACCAGTTATATCTTTTCGGTTTCATTTAATACGTCGCTCCCTTGTATGTGACGCAGCCCTACTGTTATTTCATGTAATTTCATATATCCTATATCAAAAACCAGAAGCCGTTCACCATAGTTCTATAGAGCACAAGATCGGCATTAAATTCTTGTACATTTTTGGTATTTTCCTACAGAAACAAATTAACATTACATTAATGTATACACCATTAGCATGATATGTATTCACCTCTCAATAAACCGAAGATGTGTAGATTTACTTGGTGTCCTTTACTTTGTTCATTTCAAACCTTTTCTTATTTAAAATCAGCACTATCATGTTTGTTTTTCCTTTCCATATGTCCCCTGTTTCTTAATGATTATATTCCTCCTCTTGCCCCTGGCCTTAACTTAGATTTTTTATCTTCTCTTCCTTGTGACAGATCTCAATTTCTGCCATCGTCCCTGCTCTTTACGTATGCAATTTGCTCTTCTGTGTGATTAGTTTTACTGAATAGTTGTGGGTAAATATAATTGATTAATAAAACAGAATTTTGCTCAAGCTGTGCCAATTGCCAAGTTTTGTCAACTTGAATGTTATACATAAGGAAAAGTAGTCTCTATATTTCTTTATGTATTCTATAAAAACTAGATCACCCAGGAAAAAAATTTAAAAGAGACAGACACAGGGAGCTATATAGTAGCAGACTGTATAAAGTTCATTTTTGGTGACATAGCAATTTTAAGTCAATATTGCTTTTGTTTTTTATAGCTATCAGGGGATCATGCCATCAAACCATTTATAATCTATACTGCTCAATATTACTGCAAATGATTAATACATTTTTAAAATTCAACTGTTAGGCTTTTTTGAGATGCAACAAATTTGTGACCAAGGCCTTTTTGCCATACATTAATTCCACCACAATTGCCCCCTTCTTTAAGTGCCCCTATACATATTATATATCATTTTCTAAAGGAGAAATGTGGCTTTCCTTTGATACCCTATATTATTATTATTTTTATTATTATTATTATTGCCATTTATATAGCGCCAACAGATTCCGTAGCGCGTTACAATATTATGAGAGGGGGGGGGTTTAACTATAAATAGGACAATTACAAAAAACTTACGGGAACAATAGGTCGAAGAGGACCCTACTTAATCGAGCTTACATTCTATAGGAGGTGGGGTGTAAAACACATTAGGACAGGAATTTGCGGTCAAATAAGGTGGGAGTGAAGCAGAGCTGGAGGAGAGAGTGGAGTGCTGCCCTTTAGGAGAGAGGAAGAGACAGGTATGTGAGGTAGAGGTTACTCTTGGAGGCCATAAGCTTTCCTAAAGAGATGGATTTTAAAGCACTTCTTAAAAGATGCAAGACTAGGGGAGAGTCTGATGGCGGTAGGCAGGCTATTACATAGGAAGGGAGCCGCCCGCGAGAAGTCCTGCAAGCTTGAGTTGGCCATACGGGTGCGGACAACGGACAGGAGGTGGTCACGGGCAGAGTGGAGAGACTGAGAAGGGACATACCTACGGATCTGTGAGGAGACATAAGAGGGGCTAGAGTTGTTCAGTGCTCTATAGGTGTGAATTAGTACCTTGAATTGACTCATATAGCATACAGGAAGCCAATGTAAGGACTGGCAGAGGGGTGAGGTGTGAACCAACTAGAGAGGAAAATCAGTCTGGCAGCAGCGTTCATTATGGACTGTAGCGGTGCAGTACGGCTTTTGGGAAGACCAATCAGGAGAGGGTTACAATAATCCATGCAGGAAATTACTAGAGCATGGACAAGCTCCTTGGTAGCATCTTGTGTAAGAAAGGGGCGGATGCGGGCTATGTTTTTAAGATGGAATCTACAGGATTTGGCAACATGCTGGATGTGAGGCTCAAAGGTGAGGCCAGAATCAAGTATGACACCAAGACAGCGCACTTGGATACATTACACAGTAACGTGGAAAATATAATTACAAAACATTTGTTTCTCAGTTTTAGATGCAATACTTTTTGCACACTAAGTGCAAATAAAGAAAACTAATTCAAAATAGGTTCACCAATTAGTCCTGATTGTTAAAATGCCCAATATGTCTAAGGTTTCGATTATTTTTAGAAGTTCTAAAACAAGTACTGCAAGTAATGAATTACTGTTTTAAAACGTGGCAAAAATTGGCATGCTAAGATTACAATGTAAACAGTAGTCACAGAATCCAAAAGCTCTACACAAAAGTATATATTTGTGGAAAGTACATCCCCAAGGCTATGTAACTAATTAGGTTGTTTTTTTATTTCTACACATTTTTTTTTGGTGGGGAAATTCATAGAACATGCATGTTCAGCTACTGCAAATACTGCATATTTATATTCTGCTATTATTCCTGAGTACATTGATAACTCACATGTATATCTTTTTCCCTAATCCACCCCTAATCCAACCCTTAACCAAACACCTAATCCAATCTTTTTTCCAACCGATAATCTAACCCCTTTTCCTACCCCTAATCCAACCCCTCCAACCCCTGACATCAGCAGAGGGATTTTCCGGCTTTTCTGTGCTTTGTGATTGCAACATATTATTTTATTATAGGTTCCTGTATGATTTGGTTATTTGTATTATTATATTATTGAGTTTCTCACAGCAAGTTTAATGTTATGCACAGTGGACTAGTCTGTGTGTAAAAATCAAGCTGAGTATGTTAGTTCCTTTTGGAACTGTGTCCTGTTTAGATTTGTTCAGGGATCCAAGTAACAGAGTTGTTATACCCGTTGGCTGGCTGCATAGTCCCTGTAGTTCAGTAAAAAATAAAAGAAAGCTAGGACTGAGAGCCACCAGTGCATTTGTAAAGGTAGAAGCTAATCACAGTACAGGCAGAGGTGTGGATACCTACCTGGTAAAGGGGCTGAAAAGGATAGGCAGAGGGGACAGTACCTTCCTGGAAGAATAGAGCTGGAGGTCGGGTGGAAGAGCTCTTGAGAGAAGTGTCCCTGAAATCATCGAAGGATCCCTAAAAGTGGCTAGGAACTGAACTGGGTGAAGGTATTCAATGGGAATACAGGTGCTCCATCACACTTGATGGATCCCCTTTTATATCCTGGAAGCTGGGGGCAGTGAAAGACATACCACTGCTAAGTGAGATCACTCAGCAGCGGTATTAAAAGGGCTATAAACAGTGCTCACTTTGAATGCTGCTCATAGCTCCTCTGACACCTACTGACAAAGGAAACCTCCAGGTATCAAACCTGCTGGTACCTATACTGCATGCCAGTCTATGTCGTCACTAGGCATTAAAGCCCTACAATGCATGATTGCATAGACCAGTGACTAATACACATAGTATGCAGGGCTGGCCCAAGACATTTTGTTGCCTGGGTCCAAGAAAAAAATGCTTCTCCTGACCACATGCGTATCAAACACCACCGCACATACGCTAATTTGTTATACAAAGTAATTCAACAATCACATATAAACATAGATAATATACACACGAATATATAACAAACTATTCACAGACACACTTATTTAGCAACACAATAATACATACAACAATAACAGACATTTACTCAATCATTCATTCAGGCATACATATATACACAGACACTCTTGGTTTTTTTACAGCTAAATCTGTTGCCCCATTAATGCTTGATATTTAATGTCCTCCCCCTCACATAAAAAAAACAAATGATTTGCCCAGTGGATCCACCCAGACCCCTTATTGCGCCAGCCACCATTAGGGTCTCTGAATACCATGTGCTAGCTATGCATCATGTATTTCAAGTAAATGTTATGACATAAAATACTCAGTAGTGAAAGGGTTAAGGAATTAAAATACAGAAAAAGAAGGAAGGAAGGAAATGCTATGACAAAAAGGTAACATTAAAGAGTAGAGCACATAATTTGAGGTTGGAGGTTAAAAGACCAAGTACAAATTCATAATAACATCTTTTTAAAAATGAAAATTCAGTGTGGTTTATTTAACAAGGCAATACTAAAGACGCTTTGGGGGCACTTTATTAATGATATGCTAATGCCTCCCGATATTTTAAATGGACAAATAGGGACAATTTCATTTTAGGGGGGTAAGTGGGGGAGAGACTAGGGGTTGTTGACAAATTATAAGTGACATACTTATGTATTCAAATAAAAAGTAATTTTATAACAAGACAGGAGGCTCGTATTATGCATTAACTTTCTTTACTTAACTCCAGCAGCAAAGACATTTTTTCAATAAAGTTTAGTGAATAAAAAAGGTAAAACAACAGAGTAACTGAAATGGAACGTTGGTAGCCAATCAGCATCCAGCATAGTCCATATAGTGAATGATCCCCCAATATTCTCCCTCTTTCTTTGCTGCTCCAGTAGAGATAAGTATCATATATATTCACTTATACTATTGTTTTCTAAACATACCTTCTAGTTTGATTATATGTTTGACATATGTATTTATTCATTTGGAATATATGTTTTTCTGAAGTAATACTATGTTTTTTATAGTTTTTTAAAACATATATATTTCTATTTGGTACACTGTCTTTCATATTCTGTCTGGTAATAAATTGCGGTTCGTCCGCGTTCGGTAGTTTCTTGTCTTTAAACTGTTAGGTCAGTATTTTCTATGAATCGCGTTCGTTAGTTTTCACACGAATTACACCCATTTACCTTCGTATGTACTTTATTCTCGCGTTCGCGGATTTTTTGAATGTGAACGGTCAATTCACTGTTCAGTCATTTCGGCAGTTTCTACACGAACCGCTGCACGCACGTTTTTTCTGTCAGTTAGTCCCTTATGCATTGATGATGTTTTATGGGCGGGAATACCAGTTAGTTGGTCATCAGCTAACTTTCCCACCCACTTTACCTCAGGACAGCGCTTTCCTCACAACTTGTTACTCTCTAATGGTAATTATTATTATAATTTGAACTATTTAAATTCCTGTCAGTATTTCCCCCTCATAATTGGCAACATTTATTTATTATTTAACTATTCTACGTATAGTAGATACAATTACTATTTGTTGCAATTTTGAAATTATGAACTATAAGGAGATCAGACAGATTGAATTACCAAAACCTGGTGTTTCTCATGACTGTGAAATCCTCACTGAGGATTCTTTACATAATATTGTGGATTTATCCGTTCAAAAGTCAGTTTCCTCTGCTATTTATACTGCAATGTCCTCTATGCAGGAGGCAATTGCAAAGTCTGTGGCTCAAGCCATAAATAACTCAAAACCCAGTGAGAATACTCATTTAATTAATACTCCTTCAGACCAATTCTGGTCATCTGTGGAGTCTGAACGAAACCTAGCTCAAGGTTTTAGGAGGTCTGGGAAGGCCACCCAGAAACGCAAACATTGCTTTGACGATCCTGCAGAATCCCCTAATGGCTCTAAGCAAATTAAGAGAGGGAAGGATCAAAACAAAAATACAATGCGTGCTTCACGCAAAACTGAAGAGTGTAATCAATCACTCAAAAGACCCTCTGCTCGTGAGGAAGTTAAACGGGCTCGGAAGGCCATTCACAGGAACAAACCTGATTCCTATTAAACCTCCTCAGATAGTGAATCATCTTCAATCTCAGAGGATGAAAAGTCTGACTCTGATTCTGCCTCAATTTGTTCATATATCTCAGAGACACCTGAGCTTATTTCTAAATCTGACAATGAAAACATTATTTTTGATTTTAATGGTAAACCATTATTTGACCCAGACCATATTAAACACCCCAGGTCAGCCGAATGGGTCCCTATGGCTCATGTAGCCAAATATCTTGAACACTAGTTAAAGAAACCCCTTGACCAAGCGACTAGAAATAAACTAAGGGCTGAATGCCCTAGACTGACCTTATCAAAGAAAGTCGCACAGACCCCTGATCTAGATCCTACTATTGTACAATTTTTATCAAAATCAGGGAAGAACCCAAATAAAGGCCTTGACAGATCACTAAAATCTTGTCAAGATAAATTAATGGACATTTCTGGTCCTGTGACTAAAATGTTTGAAACTTTGGAATATGCGGCAGCTTCTCGGAATCCTCCCAGCATTGATACTTTGAGAAGCTGGACCCAACGCATTATATGTCTTTTGGGGAATGCTAATGCAGCGCTGACCAGCGAATGCCGCAGGTCTATTTTAATGAAAATTGACCCTCAACTGTCAAATCTAGCTACTTCCACACCTGGTCCAGCTGCGGAAGGTCTCCTATTCGGAGAATCCTTTTTTAAAGACATTAATAAATATGTCAATCTATTTAGTTCCCTTGATAAGGCTCAGTCATCCCTGAAGAAAGCTTTCAACCCTAAGGTTTTCGGAAGGGCTGGAAGAGGAAGGAACCGTTCTTCCAGCCGTTCCTTTCAGCATAGACAGGTTCCAAGGAACACTTTTCAACCCTCCAGATCCTCATATGACACCCAACAATCAACTCCTTTCTTTCCACTACGTGGCAGACCTTGGAGATCAAGAGGCCATCGAGGAATGTCTCACTTCAGATCTTCATCCGGTGAGTATGACAACTCCCCGTTCTTTCCCAGTAAGGTTAGGGGGCAGACTCACTCGTTTTTTCCATGTCTGGAGTCAGGTTACAAACGACTCTTGGATACTAGACACGGTTCTAGGTTACAAAATAGATTTTATATCATTCCCCGTCCAAAGAAACATGCCATTCCCGATAAAATTTTCGGCCCAGGACCAGGTCCTGGTGCATCAAGAAATATTAAGTTTATGTTCAAAAAATGCCTTCATAAGCAAAAAAAAAAAGGCTTCATAAGCTATTTATTCTTGGTGAAAAAGAAAGGTTCTGGTCACAGACCAGTCATAAACTTGAAATACTTAAACAATTTTGTCAGATACCACCATTTCAAAATGGAGGGAATTTATTACCTCAAAGACCTGTTGATATTCAACGACTGGTTGATCAAAATAGATTTGAAGGATGCTTACCTTACGGTACCTATCCACCATTCAAGTCAGAAATATTTACAATTCCTATGGCAAGGGAAGAAATGGCAATTCAAATCATTGCCATTTGGTTTATCCTCTGCACCTTGGTGTTTCACCAAATTACTGAAACCAGTAATATCCCTACTTCGAAGCAGGGGAATAAGAATGATAATATATCTAGACGACATACTGATTATGTCACAGAGTGTGCAAACTCTTCAACTACATTCTCAATGGACATTGAATCTGTTAACAAGCCTTGGCTTTGCAATAAATTACGGAAAATCGATTTTAACACCCTCTCAGGAGATAGAATTTTTAGGATTTCTAGTAAACTCCACTTTAGCCACTCTCAGCCTTCCATCACGAAAGTTGAAAACAATTCGAAAAGAGATCAGGTCAGTTCTAAAGAAGGAATTAATTTCCAACAGGTCAAGGATTGTAGGACTTTTATCAGCCTCGATCCAGGCTATTTTTCCAGCCCCCCTTCACTATCGGGCTCTTCAAAGATTGAAAAGAGAACATCTAAACAATGGTCTCCTTTATTCAGACGAGATTTCTCTAACTTCAGAGACAAGAATAAAACTTTCCTGGTGGTTAGATCACGTTCAAATTTGGAACAGGAAAGCCATTTTCACGTCACCTAACTATAGAATCCGACGCAAGTCGTTTAGGCTGGGAAGCTCATTGTGGAGGCAATTCCACAGGAGGCAAATGGTCTCTAGAAGAGACGAATATGCATATAAACTGCCTGGAACTCATGGCAGGGTTTTTCACTCTACGCAGTTTTGTGAAACACAAATCCCATTGTTGTATCCTTCTCAAGATGGACAACATATCAGCAGTCCAATATATAAATCGCTTAGGAGGTACAAAATCCAAGCAACTGGCCGACATTGCCAAAGATTAATGGCATTTTTGCCTCGATAGAAGCATGACGTTACGAGCAGAATACCTTCCCGGCCTTTCCAATACAGTAGCAGATTGGAATTCCCGCTTCCTAGTGGATTACAGCGACTGGATGTTGGATCCCAACATCTTCCAACGAATACTTACTCTGTGGGGTCCATTTCAATACGACCTCTTTGCATCACGGCTCAATCGCCAATTGGAAACTTTTTTTAGTTGGCGGCCGGATCCAGAAGCAGAAGATCAAGATGCTTTCCTCCAATGTTGGAAGGACGGAGTCAATTATGCTTTCCACCCATTTACGATGATATCCCGGGTACTTCTGAAAGCATGGTCCTAGAAATCAACCTTATTGATTATAACCCCTCTCTGGCCATCACAACCATGGTTCCCTCAGCTTCTCAGCATGCTGATAGACTACCCTCGACTCATACAGATGCGTCGGGATTCGCTTCGCGACCCGGAGGGAAATTGTCATCCTCTAGTACTGTCGGGCCAACTATCCTTGATTGCCCGTGCAAATTACAGATCAGCCTGGAAAATTTGGCTTAATTGGTGCATGGAACGGGCAGTGGATCCCATACATTCAGATTTAGCAAACATTCTAAATTTTTTGTCAGCCTCTTTTGACTCAGGGAAAGCTTATCGCACCATTAATGTCTATAGATCCGCTATCTCAGCGAATCACGACCATATTGAATTTTTCCCTGTGGGTAAACATCCTCTAGTCTGCAGACTTATGAAGGGTATCAGATTTAAACGTCCTCCATGCCCTAAATATAATTCCACCTGGGATGTGACTCTGGTACTCCAGTTGATAGAATCATGGGGGGCCAATGATTCATTATCCTTAAAATTGCTTTCGTTTAAACTTACCACTTTACTATGTCTCATCTCTTTCAAAAGAGTTTCTGATGTTAAGGCTTTAGACTTAAATAATAGACAATATAATCCTGATGGTGTTAAATTTTTTATTGTTAGACGTACCAAAACTAATCTCCGTACTGTATTCTATCCTTCATTTTCTGACCATCCTCTTCTATGTGTTGTTAGTTGTCTTCAAACATATGAGTTTAAAACCTCTTTGATTTGAAATTCTAATTTCTCACAATTACTAATCTCCTTTCGTAAACCTTTTCTGCCTGTCTCCTCTACATCTTTAGCTAGATGGATACGACAAACTATGTCTATGGCAGGTATTCATATTTCAATGTTAGGAGCTCACTCATCAAGAGGAGCTATGACTACTAAAGTGTTTCAAGCAGGAGGCTCTTTATCAGATCTATTAAAAACGGCAGACTGGTCTTCAGAATCTACATTTAAACAGTTTTATTTTAGACCTAGCCAGCATGTTTCAAAAATAATATTGTAATAACTTCTGATGTATGTTATATTATGACTACATAGCTTTGAACATGCATAATACGAGCCTCCTGTCTTGTTATAAAATTCAAGATTTTCCTAGTCTTGACGTCAGAAAATATAGATTTTATTAAAGACAGGAGGCGAGTATTATCCCTTCCATTAACCCACCCTGTTATTTATATTTCAGGTTAATCCTGTTTGGAGTTTCATCATTCTATCCTTGGAGTTACTCTACTAGACACTTCTTCTACATTCGCAGCTCGAAAGAGGGAGAATATTGGGGGATCATTCACTATATGGACTATGCTGGATGCTGATTGGCTACCAACGTTCCATTTCAGTTACTCTGTTGTTTTACCTTTTTTATTCACTAAACTTTATTGAAAAAATGTCTTTGCTGCTGGAGTTAAGTAAAGAAAGTAAATGCATAATTGTCTTTAATAAAATCTATATTTTCTGACGTCAAGACTAGGAAAATCTTGAATTTTATCTTATTTAAACAGACTGATTTCTAAACACATTTATTGCAGGTTAAAGACACATTGGTTTCCATGGTGATTGCCCGTATTTAGAATTTTGCTCCTGCAGAGCAGCTGTTAACCTTGATTAATCTTCCTTTAAAGAGCATCCAAACTCTTAACACAAGCCACTGAAATGTTTTTACTGTTTGCTTTAAATTTAGAATTTTGCCCCTGAAGTGAACCTGAAGTCAGATGTTGCCTTGATAAATACGACCCTTTAAACGCTAACAAGTCTGCGCACGTTAAAAAATGAAATCTCTCTTCCATTGTCTTATTATTTAGCATATACACAGTGAGATCCTAATCTGAATTCAAAGTTGAGAATTTGCTGTTTGTGCCTAACAGACCAATGTATCTCATTAGTATCACAATAATCTTTGTTCCTTTCAGCGCAGTGAATAGGCAATGAAGAGCACAAAGTTGCTAGGCAATGCCTCACATGAATCTTATCTCTTATCTTTTCACTTTTTAATCCCATTTATCTAAATAGCCTACACTATTTAAACTATATATATATATATATATATATATATATATATATATATTACTTTATACAAATAAACAATTGAAAACGTTCTATACAAGTAAAAGTAAACCCAAGATTTGTGTAGTCAGTACATCACAATCTATGCATTGTGCCAGCAGGCAAATCAATAACAAATGCATTGATTCATTTCTTTTTCCTAGAAATTATCTTTTTGTTGAGAAAATCAGGCTGAAAACATATACACCAAAAGAAAGAGGGAGAGTAAGCGCTAGATAACAAAAAAGGGGCAGCAACCCAGAAAAAGGGAATCCCTCAAGACCCTTAATAAAACAAGATGGATAATAAAAAGGAGGTAAGGGCTGCGCCAAAGTCTAGTAATGATAAGTATACATTAAGAGACAGACCAAAAAGTGAGAATACAACAATAAAGTAAGGCTGCGCTGATAGAGTAAATGGTTAAAAATAAAAAAACACCAGAAAAAAACAACTAACTTGAGGTCTGGTTGGTGTTTCCACCTACCAGGCCTCTAGTTTGAGTGTAGCGCTATATAGATCTATTGAGAAATAAGTACACGTAACTCACCCCTCTTATTTTCTTGTTAGGGGGTGTACATAAAAGATAAAAGAAATATACAAAATAATTGTGCAATATTGTATATATCCAGTAAATAAATATTTGTAGTGAGTTCTAATTTACTCACATTTTTTCGAGCCTTTTAAGATTTTAGGCTCTAAACTTCCAGGCTTCTGTGTCTTTAGGGTAGACAGCTTAACCCCTTTTTTTCGTCCTTTAGATTCTTGCTTCAATTTTGTCTCCGCAATGTGGGTAAAGAAAAGCAAAGGAAAAAAGGGTCTCTAGGTGTAGTATTTTAGAAACCACTTTTTAGAAATATATGGATGTTTAGAAAGGGTGCTCACCTTTTTTAGAGCATTTTGGTCACTGGCTCTAAGTTTGCAGGCTTAGTGTCAAAATGGGGTGACACCTCCCCTTACCGGAAAAAGTGCAGGATACAATAATATAACCTGTAACCAGCTCTGGAGTGAAGGGCATATAGCGGCATGATCCCCGCTTAAGGGATATAATGGAGAGGTGCATCCGTCAATACAGTCTGAGTATCCAAGGCTCCAAGATATGATAAAAAGACAACAATAGTGTTCTCAATATGTGAATGAGATATAAAATAGATACAATTATACTCACAAGTGTAGAGCAGGAAGCACTTCTCTATTGGTAAAGCGTTGGTGGAATGATTCCCACCTTGGATTACTTTGAGTACAGGACCAGTAATAATAAATGCCAGAAAGAGTAAAAAATATATTTTAAAAAGTGCATTTAAAACACAATAAAAAGAGAATTGGTACAGCTTAGGTAACCAAAAAACTTGTATTGCTAAAATACACAATTTAAAACCATTAACGCGTTTCACCTATCAAGGCTTCTTCAAAATGGAATAGATCATCATACCTGGCATGGAGAGTTTAAATAGGGATATGCTTAATTAAAATTGACACCAAAATTCGGGTCAGCCAATCAAAATACACGTTACAAAAAAATAATGAAACATAATAAAAAAAGATATAACCAATATAAATAGAATAAGTGGATGGATAGAGCATACTAATGTGGATTAATGTTTAAAACAAGGGTTTTATAGTAGGAATTAGGTAAAAAAAAAAAAAGTAATGTGACCGCTGTGATTTTAGCTAAGACCCATGTGAAATGTAGTCGGCACGCTCAAAGCGTCTGCCGACGTGGGGGATAAAGGGCTGGAAGCAGACGCGTTCAGGCGTCATATAGAGAGGTGAATGGTGGGAAAGGTAGTTTTTATCGTCGGCTTTCGTTGGGCTTCAGCTGATATGAGCGTGTGGGAGTGACGGCGGCACGTAATAGTCGTGCCGTCTAAGTTAGGATTTAAGCCATATTGGAAGAGGAATGGAGTAAAGGTTACTGTGGCCATATTAGGAGGGGAAAAGTGTAAAAGTAACAGCAGTTGAGGGAACACATGGGGGGGATAATTGGGACCATATTTGTATAAATAAAGATAAAAATACATAATAAATGCAGGGTTAAATACAGAATAAACAATAAAAACATGGAATGTAAATAGAATAAAATAGCAATGTACGTATCTATATATATATTTACAAGAAATTGAACAAGTCAAAGTCAGCATTTAAACCTTGGGGTACAAAAAACTTATCACCTCCCCTCCAGGGTAAAATACATTTTTAATACCTATACATTTTAACATTTTAGATCTTTATTATGATTAATAAAATGTTTGGATACTGAGTGATTTAGGTATCCATTTTTAATGTTTCTGCAATGTTCACTTAATCTAATTTTTAAGCACCTTGTGGTCATTCCAACATATTGGAAGCCACATGGGCATTCAAGCAGATAAATGACATTTCTTGTGTTGCAGTTAATAAAATCTTTGATATCATAAGTCTCTTTTGTCCTATTTGAGGTAAATTATGTTACTTTAGAAGGTAAAGTAGAAACAGCAGTTTTAGGATACAGATAATAACTAACCCTCCTCCTTTATCAGCTGGTTTTATCACTATGTCTGTGTCATCTTGGAATTCTTTGTGTGCCTTTCTTTCTGCATGAGTGAGGTTATGTGGATCGTGTTTATTGATTTGTGTTTTTTCAAGATCTTTTGTAACTAGTTTTTCAAACATTGTAAGTGGGGCTGATTTCATATAGGAAGGATACAACTTTGATTTTTCTTTTAAATTTGTATTAATAATGTTATGATTGTCAGGAAGTGAGGAGGAGGGTAGAGTAGGGGTTTCTTCAATTTTTTCCACGGACAAATTTATTGACATCTATATAACTTCAAAAGATTTAAAAGAGTTGGTTGGGGCAAATTTAAGACCTTTTTTTAAAACCGATATTTGTGCAATGGTTAAGGTTTTTTGTGAAAGGATAAAAATGCCACTGCATTGGTAATTTTGGGTGATTATTGTCTTTCTAGTCTTTCTCTCTTGTTCACGTCTGCCACTTCTTCTTCCTCTAAACTTAAAATTATTTTTTGTGATCGTGATGGGTGTGGTGTTTGGGCTAGTGTGTTGGGGTGGGTACAGCTCTCTAAAAAATGGTCTTCATTTTCAAATTCAGAATCAATTGATAATAATTCATATCTATTTTGGTGATGAGGAATGGTAGGTGATTTGGGGTATTCTCTATGATCATTGATATACTGTGATCTTTGGGGTTTGGGTGAGAAGTATCTCTTGTTGGAACCAGATGGATTGTGATATTTTATAGGTTGTGGGGAATTGTTGTAAGCTGAATGTGTGTTTCTGCAATTGTTTTATGAAGGTGCATGGTATTGGTGAGTGTTGGATTGGTGGAACTTATGTGAGGGACCGTGATACTGGTTGGCTTGGGCTCTGTGTGGTTGCATTGTTGGTGGTGAGTGGTGAGGTTTCCTTGTTATGTAGTTCTGATATTTGTGCGGATGATGATTATAGTGTCTCTGTATTTGTATGCCTTTTTGGTTCAAGATGTGTGTCCGTTCTTGCGTAATTTTTGTTTTCGTTAGAGTTATCATTGTAAGTAGGATTTTGTAAAGTGTATCTTTTGTTCAGATGATAGGTTCTAACTTGTTTGTTTGAATAATCTGATTTATCTCTGATATATTTCTTGATTTTAATGTGTGACTTTTTCAATTTTACTTTCAATCAATATAGAATTTTGTTTATATGCCTTGGTCGCAGTAAAGGGTAGTACTTTTTCCCTGAGTTTATTGATTTCTGTCTCTAAAATGGATAGTCTGTTACTCTTTTTCAGTAATAAAGTTTCCATTAGACCAAGGGTACATAGTTCTAGTTTGCTGTTCTATTCCTCCATAAATTCAAGAGCATCTTGATCAGAGGTGGGTAATAGGCCATGGGGGGTAATTTGTTCATCATCATATGAAAACATTTACATAAATTCCAATGCTGTACATGACTCAAATCCATACACTACCATAGAATGTTGTGCCATACAAATCGCAAAGAGAAGCTATACTTACTATGATTTAATACTACTAGGGAGCCATTGGATTTTATCTGTTTATGGCAGGACACAGATAAAGGAAAGGTTAGTATAATTATAATTATTGTATTAGTTTACTGTGGCATTGTTTATTTTATTATATTAAATTGAATAATATATTTTCCTAGGTGTGATTTTACTACAAGAGTCCAAATACTAACTCAGGTGATATACCAGCAAAGATTCCACATTCCACTAATTCATGCTAAGAGTTAAAGCCTTACCTTTGTCATCCAGTGTTCTCCTGTACTTTTTCCAATGTACTTTTGTAAATATATGAAATAACATTCCCCATGCATAAGAGTGCATAATTTTTTATATCTGTCTTACGTCTTATATTTTGGTTCCCATACCGAACTTAGGTTAAGCACGACAAAAACAGGAAAAAGAATGTTTAACAAGTTGTCCACATTCCTTAGCTCTGAAATGTTATATGACCAAATCAACTTAAAAACAAGGAATTAATGAGCCATTTTTGTTTTGAAGTTCTGTCAATGGAGCAAAAAATAAAAGGTTGATAGGATGAAACATGATTGATGGTAAGTGGACTGCCACTAATATTTGTTTTCTCCACAGATCAAATGAGAAGTAACCAATAGAGGAAAATAAGGAGTACTAAAAAACACAGTAATGTTAATATTTATTTGCACTATGGGGAGTTTTATCACACCACAATATTTTGAAGATAATAATCTAAAGGGGCTGCACAATTCTAATAGATTGCTAAGTCACAAAGTACAGAAAAATAGATGTGCACCTACCTTAGTTGCTCTACCTGAGGATTTGTGGTGCTGAATTTATCAAGGAGATTGGTATGAGGTCCCTTTCTCCAGATTGGTAAAATATGCTAATCTTCTGACTGGATGGGAATATCAAATACAAGCCTCAAACAAAGAATTCAGTGTAGAGGTGTCCTTTATTAATACATGTGAAAGAGAGAATAGCCCAGTCAGTAAAAAAAAAAAAAAAGGGGGATAAAACATTTTTTGCTACATAAATGAGAAAAGGGAAAGTAAAACAAAGATTAGTTAGATTAAAAACAAAAGAAGGAATGTATGTAGAACAGGATAAAGGTCTAGCTGATTGCCTCAATGAATATTTTTGTTCAGTATTTAGAGATGAAAATGAAGGAAAGGGACCTCAATTAGGAAAAAGGACAAATGAGTAATTTGTTACATGTGAGTTTACAGAGGAAGAGGTTCTATTTCAACTGTCAAAAGTGAAGACAAATAAGTCGATGGGGCTTGATGTAATACACCCAAAGTTATTAAAAAAGCTTAGTGGTGTACTAGCAAAACCATTAACAGATTTATTTAACCAATCATTGTTAAAAGGAGTAGTCCCAAAGATTGGAAGTTAGCGAATGTTGTGCCCATTCATAAGAAAGGTAGTAGGGAGGAGTCGGGCAACTATAGGCCAGTAAGCCTTACTTCAGTAGTGTCAGGGTTCTCACCTGATAGACAGGCAGCCAGACGTGGTCGCTCCTGGAGTTCCCAACAGGGCACTTGAACCGGGGAACTTATCAGTCCTAGTCCTGCTTTCTGCCTCTGAGCCACAGCAGCTTTACACAGAGACTACTGATTCCGGTCCTGTTCATCCTGGCATGGCTACTACACCGGGGGCTGCACCTTGACTTGGCTGTGTCTCACCTGACTCTGATCGGTCATCAGCAGGGTATTTAAACCCAGCCTCGCCCTGTGCTCAGTGTCAAGTCTTTGATCTTGTGATCCTGTTTCGTACCAGTGTTCCTGCTTCATCTCTTCGTGTTATTGACCCCGGCTTCTGACTCGTTTATTCTGACCTCTGGCATCCCTTGACTTCGGCTACTCCTCGTTGTTCCTGACCTCTGGCATCCTTTGACCTCGGCTATCCCTCGACTATCCTGCTGCTTCAGTCCTTGCCTGTCCTGCGTATTTGGTACTGCATCCTGCACAGCCCCCGTGCACAGACCCACAGGCCAGGTGAATTCTTACCTGACCACCTCGGCCTGTGGCTATCTGCAAGGGTGAGCAACATATCTGCGCTACAGACTCCCAACTCAGGTAAGACCCTGACAAAAGACTTGACCAATATGGAGTCCGCAGAGATGTGCTCACCCTCACCCCAGCAAGTGTCCAGCCTGGCCCAGACTGTTTCGGAGCTGCAGCAAGACATTTTTTTTCTTAAAGGTGCAGTACGTCCAGCCCCAGAACCGGCTTATCCTGAACCGTTTGTCATCATGCCCGACCATTTTGATGGTAGCCGCACATCCTTTCAGTGCTTCAAGATGGATTGCGAAGTGTTGTTTTCTTTAAAGCCTCGAACTTATGCCACAGAATTCATCAGGGTCAGAGCGGCTATCAACCTGTTGTCTGGACACATTAAAGTTTGGGCTCACCAAATGTTGCAGACGAAGAGTCCTGTCCTTGTCAGCTGGGAATCCTTTATTACTGCTATGGACTCACAATGCAAGACCACTATGCCCAAGCCTGTCCCACCTACTAAAAAATCGCGGAGTCTACGTAACCAAGGAACCGAGTACCATCACCACACCCCAGTGATGCCTCCTTATGATCCAGTTCCCAGGAAAACTCCAGAGGTATCCTGTGTTCCACTTGACCCTGAGGAACCTATGCAATTAGGACTTGTCCACTGCAAAGTGACACCTAGGGAAAGGGACCGAAGGAAAAGCCATGGCCTGTGTTATTACTGTGGAGAGAAAGGGCACTTCATCACGCTTTGTCCTGTTCGCCCTCCTAGACCTCCAGCTCTCCGACTGGGTACTAACTTCCTTCGTCCAGTGTACACCGCATACCAGCCTAAAAAGCTACAAGGGAGCCGTTATTCTTGCCCATGCTTGGCTTCCATGGAAAAAAATACACCCCCTGCATCTACTGCCGAAGTTACTTCCTGTGGTACCACCGCTACTTCCTGCCCACCTGAAAAGGATTTACTTATGGATTGTGCCATTGCTTCTAATGGCACTACGGTCCGTAAAGAAGACCTTGAAATGTTCGACAAAGCATTGTTAGCTACGAACACTGTTCCTGCCGAAGTTGTGGAAGTGCTTGCCACCTGTACCCGGAACCTAAAGAGCCTGGACAGTTCTTCAGCCGTACCAGAGGCTGGTACTGGGAAATCCCAAGCTATTAAGGGATCCCGCACTGAGGACTTTGACTATGGGGATTCACTGGATTCTGATAGTGACCCTGGAGAGGTGTATTATTTCGATGGAGAACCTACTGACGCCCAGAGGTTGTTTTTGAAGGGGGGGGTACTGTCAGGGTTCTCACCTGATAGACAGACAGCCAGACGTGGTCGCTCCTGGAGTTCCCAACAGGGGACTTGAACCGGGGAACTTATCAGTCCTAGTCCTGCTTTCTGCCTCTGAGCCACAGCAGCTTTACACAGACTACTGATTCCGGTCCTGTTCATCCTGGCATGGCTACTACACCGGGGGCTGCACCTTGACTTGGCTGTGTCTCACCTGACTCTGATCGGTCATCAGCAGGGTATTTAAACCCAGCCTCGCCCTGTGCTCAGTGTCAAGTCTTTGATCTTGTGATCCTGTTTCGTACCAGTGTTCCTGCTTAATCTCTTCGTGTTATTGACCCCGGCTTCTGACTCGTTTATTCTGACCTCTGGCATCCCTTGACTTCGGCTACTCCTCGTTGTTCCTGACCTCTGGCATCCTTTGACCTCGGCTATCCCTCGACTATCCTGCTGCTGCTTCAGTCCTTGCCTGTCCTGCGTATTTGGTACTGCATCCTGCACAGCCCCCGTGCACAGACCCACAGGCCAGGTGAATTCTTACCTGACCACCTCGGCCTGTGGCTATCTGCAAGGGTGGGCAACATATCTGCGCTACAGACTCCCAACTCAGGTAAGACCCTGACAAGTAGTTGGCAAATTGATGGAAACCATGTTAAAGGATAGGATTGTTGAACATCTAAAATCACATGGATTTCAAGATCAGAGAGAACATTGGTTTACTTCAGGGAGATCATGCCAAACTAATCTTACTGATTTTTTTGGCTGGGTAACTAAATTAATCAATCAGGGTGGTGCTGTAGACATTGCTTACCTAGATTTCAGTAAGGCTTTTGACACAGTTGCACATGGAAGACTCATCAAAAAACTACAATCTTTAAGTTTGGATTCCAATATTGTTGAATGGGTTATGCAGTGGCTGAGTGACAGGCAACAGAGGGTTGTAGTCAATGGAGTATATTCGAAAAACAAGGTCTAGTTACCAGTGGAGTATCTCAGATCTGTACTTGGATCCATTCTCTTTAATATTTTTATTAGTGATATTGCAAAATGACTTTTTGGTAAGATGGATGTTTTTGTTGATGATGCCAAGATATGTAACAAGGTTAATGTTCCAGGAGGGATAAGCCAAATGTCAAATGATTTAGATAAACTAGAAAAATAGTCAGAGCTGTGGCAACTGACATATAATGTGGACAAGTGCAAGGTAATGCATCTTGGGTGTAAAAACCCAAGGGCAGAGTATATAATATTTGATACAGTACTAACCTCAACATCTGAGGAAAGGGATTTAGGAGTAACTATTTCAGATGACATAAAGGTAGGCAGACAATGTAATAGGGCAGCAGGAAATGCTAGCAGAATGCTTGGTTGTATAGGGAGATGTATTAGCAGTAGAAAGAGGGAAGTGCTCATGCCATTGTACAGAACACTGGTGAGACTTCACTTGGAGTATTGTACGCAGTACTGGAGACCATTTCTTCAGAAGGATATTGATACTTTAGAGAGAGTTCAGAGAAGGGCTACTAAACTGGTTCATGGATTGCAGAATAAAACTAACCAGGAAAGGTTAAAGAATCTTAACATGTATGGCTTGGAGGAAAGACGAGACAGGGGGGATATGATAGAAACATTTAAATACATAAAGGAGGAGACTATATTTAAAAGAAGAAAAGCTACCACAACAAGAGGTTTGCTGTTTTTTCTCTTTATTGTATTTATTATTATTATTATTATTGTCTTTTTTTGCTTCATAATAATTTTTATTTCTTCTGGGTATATTTACCTCTGGTGGGGGCCCACACCGAGGTCAGGTATATATTTTTATATATTATTATTACTATTATTGTGTACACTGGTATTTTTATATATTTCTTTTTATTTATTTTTTGTGTGAATTATTTTGTTTTTGTTGTATCCACTCTATCTCCACTTAAAGAGATTTCTTATCCCAAAGCATAGGTTGTGATCCAAAAGAACAAAAGACCAAAGGAAACCAATCATGGACTGTACAATTTTTACCTTCTGGGTATCATCTGCATGGGTTTAGCTCTGGCTAACAGCTTATAGTAAAGTATTAAAATATATATTTACGGATATAAACCTTGAGACAGAACACATGCCCCAATCTCTGTTCAAGGAAACAGAAATGGAATGATTGTTAAAATATACATTGTTTGTGTGACATCTAGTGTTTGTATACAGAAACATACAGGTTTGTTGAAAAGAAAAAAAATGATTAATGTAAAGCAAATACACTGTTTTACAGAATTCATTAACTGGTCTATTTACTAAACTGTGAGAGTTGATTTGTTAACAACACATTTCACACAAAAAACAGAGTAAGAAAATAATCTTGATATTGGCTAAGTGGGTAATTTTTTTCTAAATTAGTACTTTAGCCTAAATATTAGAAGTAGGTAGCCAATGTGTAACTCATTGTTTAATGAATAGACCTCATATCATTATTTTATAAACATATTTTATTTGCATACAATATAATTACTATACTTACTTTATGAATGGCCCCTCCATATAAAAAGATATGGGTGGAGATAGGTGTGTCTTAGAATTCTGAACCTAAAATGTAAATCTGGTTCTAAGAATGACAAATGAGTAAGCAATGCAAAATAAAATACAGGGTGAATCCATTTATCAGATATTTGTCAAGCAACAAACAGTGCCAAGACTGCTTTCTGCACATCAGAATAATGAAAAGAGAGGTAGGGAATGGTCAATATTATCTCACCCAATTAGAGAGTTCTATTTTTTGGTGCAGCAGTTACCAGTAGCAGTCATAAAAATATAAAAGAAATCATATTTTAAAGAAACACTAGGTGCATTCCTAATTCTAGAGCACCATGTTTGCCATTTAGGTCCCTGCCCCTTTCCTGCAAGAAGTAAAAAAAGGTATTTTACTTACAGTTTATCCCTTGCAGCACTGGTGTCTGTGGAGAAGCTCTATCTTTATGGGCGAGATCAACAAAAATTCATGATCTCAGTCAATCCAAGGCATTCCCATGGGAATGCAATGGGAGGCTAATACGCATGCGCGGCAAAAACCTTGCTGCACCTATCAGTTGGTCTCTCTGAGACCATCTTATAGAAAGATTAGAATTTTACTAACTCAAAACAGCAACTGGAAGCATTTAAAACCTGCAATGAAAACATTATCTACCTGCAGAACAAGAATGTTTTCATTGCAAGGTTAAAGCTGGGAGACATGGCATCCACACCACTTCATTGAGTTGAAGTGTTCTGGGTGCCTATAGTGTCCCTTTAAGTGTATAGACAAACTGCCCTGTAGGAAATGTATTTGTTAACAGGTGCTTACTCTCTCTACTGGCAAACCTAGCCCTAACATTGCTCTCTTAGGAACATTATGATTAGCAATCGAATGGTTTAGCAGTGCACTAGTTCGTTTCAATATATATGGAGAAACAAAAGGCATAATTAAGCTCTATCTTCTGCAGGCTTCATGCATACCATTGGTAACTGAATTTATGTGGCACAGTGGACTTTCATTATTCTGTTCTCTCGTGTGCTCAAATCCACGTCAACATCTGGTCATAGAACTTTCCCAACCACTTCTGCCCTTGCTAATACTTCAACATATTATTTAATTTATCATTGGTTCATTAACCCCATATCAGCTCACTTTACCTGCTCACCACAGATTTATTTTAAAGTTGTCTCCTCTGCAGAGTCAGATCTACTATTTGGCAGAGTAGACACCTGCCTACATGTGCATGTACCTGTCTACAGTTGGATGCATGGAAAAGCCTTCCAGCTATAGTGATAGAGGTTAACACAGTGAGGGAGTTTAAGAATGTGTGGGATAGGCATAAGGCGTATCTCTTATAGGGTGGTATCTATTTACAGCACTTACAATGTGGCTTTTTGGAGCTGAGGTGTATTAGTGAGGAGAGATAAATACCAGGAGCCTTGTCCCGTGTCCCCTGCAACCCAGTCAGCCCCCTATGCTATATAACTTAGTGCTGTCCCAGCTGCTCCAGTATCTGTTTGTGAGGCTGGACAGGAAGTGGAAAGGTTTACTTCCAGTCTGCTACTAACTGCCTCTCACACAGGAAATGCTTTGCTGGAGGAACAGTGACAGCACAGAGTGTAAACAGCTCATGCAGTTCTACTAGCAATCATGACAGGGTGAGTACTTTGCAAATAACCCTTCAAACTCCACATGCTTGTACCCTATACATCCATGTTATCCCTAACCTAAATGTTACCCATTCCTAAACAAACTCTTTTCTTAGTCCCAAATTTAAGCACTCAAAGCCTAAATCTTTACCTTTGTCTTAATCATAGTTTTAATTCCTCTTAAAATGTAAACAGTCACTATAGTCACCAGAACAACTACAGTTTATTGTATTTGTTCTAGTGAGTATAATAATTATCCTCAGGCTTTTTGCAGTAAATACTGTCTTTTCAGAGAAAATGCATTGTGTTTACGTAATAGCCTAGGGATACATCCACTAGCCACTCCTCCGATGGCTACTAGAGGTGTTTCCTGGGGCAGTGCTGCTCAGTGTGCAGCACTGCCATTCAGTGTCTCCACCCTCTGCATGGAGACATGCACGGAGGCATGGATTCAATGCATATCTATGCGGAGATGCTGATTGGCCAGGGCTGTGTTTGGGTTGTGCTGGCTCTTCCCCTGATCTACCTCCTTGACAGTCTCAGCCAATCCAAGGCAGATCAGGGGCAGAGCCAGCAGAAGCAGACTGGAATAAATGTACGATTTTACTATATTTAGGGGGGCAAGGGAGGTCAGGGCAACTAGATGGTGTTTTAAAAGTATAAGGTCAGGAATACAGGTTTGTGCACTGACCCTATAATGTTTCTTTAAACACCCAATGTGCCACAAAACTAAATGTTACCCCACTCTAATCCTAAACCCAATAACACCCTATCAAATCGAACTCTAACATTAATTTATCTTTCACCTTATCCCCTTCTTACCCTAACCATTTCTAACATTATTTTTGTTGCAGTCGCGGACTTAATTTTGTGTCTACTAGCACTTGACATGTAAATCCAGCCCTGCTCCTCTGAACTGGTAAGATTATCCTTCAAACTGTGTGCCATCTCTGACATTAGAAAAACAAAATGTGCATCCTTCCCTTCTTTGACTTTCTGAGTAATGATTCTGCTTTTCCCACCTGTCTTCCTAATTGGGCCTGGTGACTGCTCCAATATCTCTGCTTCTGTGATGTATGCAGCTCCAGTTTGGCAGTCCGTCTGTGCTGCATCTTCTGGTTAAATCTGTTGTTTCTAGCAAATTCTCAGTGCAGCAGCTGGATCAAAGCCTGAAAGTTCATTGGTAGCAGCTGCAGGTTTTTTATTGAATATGTAAACTCTTTTCAGTGTGTGCTCCACGCCACCTTTAAACATGGGCACAATAGTGATTTTAGTGTCACATGATGCACATTGTCTTCGGTTTACTAAAGTTTAATAATGTTTCCCTGTTTCACCTCTGAATTATAGAAACTCATGTGGCATGCAAACCTCTATATAGCACACCTAATATTTTAGCCCTTATTTGCTTTCTCTGCCATTCTCTATACTATGATAGCATGACATCACAGTTGCTTAATGAAAGCCAATATTGCTGCTTTGTTAACATAATACTGTAATTCAGTATATTTCTGTATATATTTTAGAGCTCTATTGACCACTTAAAGTAAGCTTGTTTGAGTAGGGCCTTCCTCACCGCTTTTATCTGTTAACATTATTTTGTCTACCAATTACGTTGTCTTATATATTCTTATATTTTTATGCACTATAAAAAGATGACAATAATAATATCAATTATATTAATGAGACATGTACACCTTTTATACAACTTAATGTTTTTAATATTTTGTGTTTGTATGGAGGATGCAAATTCCTGGCATTCTCTCCATAACTACATATGACCAGAATATCCCACTAGAGTTGCTAAATAGATACAAAAATGTGAATGCCTGTGTTTAGAATCTAGTAATGAAATCAACTAATTTATAACAACATATTGGGAATTATTGTTATACTATACTATAGTGTCAAGGTGAGCTTTAAGTTAATGTTATGATTTGTTAACTAAATCACATCTTGGGATAAGTAGAATCACTAGGTGATAATTCTGGTCTAGAGAGAATACATAATTATAATTCAAGGAATTCACTGAAATCTCCTTGGGTGAATTTCATGGTTAAGTTGGGTGAGCCCCTTGCTAGTTCCTTGTAGATGCTGACTCAGAATGAAGAGAGTTGCAGTCCATAGATTCTCCGGTGTCCAGGCTGTACCCTGCATAATAATGACATGAGTGACTATATAATGAATTGGTTCAAAAGGGTGCTTGTAATGAATATCGCTCCATTTAAAAGTCAATATTAAGATCATGCCAGCAGTCCAAGCACAAACACACAAAATGCTGAGCTAGCAAAGGTCATATGCAATTCCTGCCTGCTGCCTCATCCCTGCAGTTCTGTGCCAAAAGACTTCACAGTCTCTATTTTAAGCAGAAGAATAATGTTGTGAGGCTGCAGCCCATAACCCTTATATGCTAGTGGCCCAGGGGTAATTCTTCCTCTCCGGTTCTTGCCAAACATCATTGACATACATTTATGTCACATATATTTGAGATTAAATCACTAAACTGTGACATATTTATTAACTAAAGTGTGGATTGTTGTGAATCCAAAGGGCATTCAAAGTGAATTTCCAACATTAGCTTAAATGGAGAATTTCTTCAACTCCAATAAATCTATTTAAATATAAAATATGAAATTCAGAAATTCACTTAAAAGAAAACTTACAATTCACTCTTCAGAATTGAATTCAGAATTGCAGTATTCTATTTGGAGTGTGGATACAAAATTCCTTATTTTAGGTTTCATTACTAATAGTCTTCCTTCATTTATGAGAGACTGCCAATGTTGCAAAAATGTTATTTCAGTCTTCTAAGGAAAAGTAAAGGATGAGCGGCCCTCAGTTCCTGCTAATGTTAATTCATGTCCAGTCTTATCCAGTGATGGCTTAAAAGCCTATTGGGCCTGAGCTGATGATTCTGAAGAACCCAATTCGATTTGATTCATGATGATTAGATAAAGAGATAATTGATGGGGGGAAAAGATGATTGATGGTTAGGGGGAAAAAGGATGAGCAGTAAAATATAGATCTATATATTCATATTTTATATATTTAATAAATGTCTAATATATACATAATGTTTTTTACAGCCACAATGCTGGCAAAGCATCAGGGGAGATGTTGTCCACAACATCTGGCGTGTCAAAGGTTGCTTACCCTGCCCTAAACCAAAGTTGTCATAAGATGCCTGTCTGGAAAATTTGCAACACACAGGGATGGGGACAGAGGTGTTTGATTTGATTCCATTGTTACACTGTTTTGGTGTTGTGGTATTATATTGGAGTCACACTAATGTATGTACGAGTACTTTTTCTCTTAACCTGGCAGCACTGCTGGGTCTCAGTGTCACCTTTGGAAATTGTACAAAAAGGTATGTTACAAAACGCAGGCAACATGCTTTTATTACGCTGAGAAGACAAAACAATAAACCCACTGTCATGGTGGCTGTGTGATCCACAGCCAGGAGATGTGTGGCTAATGTGGCATAAACAAAAACAAACGTGATTTTACTCTTTTTTTCAGAGAATTGAACTGTGAAACTGTTGGGACACGGCCTATACACCAAAACTGCTTTATTTAGCTAAAAGTTGTTTCCGTGCTTAGAGTATCTCTTTAAGGAAGAGGCCGTTTTCTTCTTTAAAATAAAATACTGCTTTTAAATATAACATACACGCCCCTGTTTTTAATTTTATATACAGCTCTACATGAAGCATACATAAAATAAAAGTTGAATCATTAGCTGATGGAGCTTTGGTGCTATTTGTGGCTATTCCTGATGGAAATAAAAGGTGAAACACACAGCAGGAAAAACATGAATTCTAGTTTTTGAATGTGGTTGTTATGCTACTAAATTATTAAAAGTATGTATGTCTATAGAGGGAGTTCTCCTTTCTTCTCTCCCCTTCCACCAATCACCTGCCTGTCTAGCTCTAAGATTATCTCTGTAGCTGGAGCACAGAAACATTTAGGGGTGTTTTTAGGTAACGAATGACAGCTCAGGAACTGTCTGATGCAAGGGGATGTAACAAAATAATAAGTAAAGAGTTTCCATAGTCAGAGCAGTGTTGGTTCATACTCAGTTACCAGTCAATTGTCAGACTAATGGAGATCAAAAAAATGATTCCAAGAATTAATCTAAACACACACCTCATATAGCTTAGGCGTCACAACTTGCACAGGTGTACGTATCACATTTTATCAGTTGTGCACCATATTTTTTTTATAGTGTCCCTTTAATAAAATGTGAATATGTATTGAAAAGTCAATCATTTACAGGTTTTGTGTCTGTTCACAAAACTAAAATGAAGCTAAACTGTTTTCTTTTAATTTGACATCTGAACACTTAAATTGCAAAATTCAAAAATAAAACAAAGGAACGTTTTGATCAAATACTGAATGTTATAATCTTCATCATCAACCAGAAAATTAGCAATTACAATCTGGTACACAAGAGCATATGGAAAGAAAATTGGGGACAATATGGACAACTGCTCTCTGAACTATGGTCACACTGGTCATCCCTCTTGCACACAACAAGAATGGAATTGCATTAATAGATAGCATTCAAAGTCTTACCAGCGATATACATTATTGGTGTAATGGTGAAGTAAAGAGTGCCTCATGTTATGTACATGTTTGTTGACCCTAATATCAGAATTTAAACAAACAATTGTCCCTAAATTTCAAAAATGATTATTGGGCTTTTTAAATAGTTTATAACAGAACCAATGGTTGTTCTCTACTCACATACAGCAGAGGGCACTGCAGGGCTTTCCCATAGGCTACAATTCTGTATTTCACTAATATTTTATGACGACAAGTATACATATAAAGTATACATATGTACTTGTAACAAATTAAAATAACCAGCCAGAGGTATATTTACATGGGGTGGAATAGCAAGAAAGTAATTGCTCTCTTGAGTCTTGATTCAAGTAAAGAAATGTATTCTTCAAGACTATCAGACGTTGATTTTATGAATAAAGTACAAAGTAATATACCCACACCTGAGTAATGAACCAGTAGCCTATCAAACTTATGACTTAGCACTGCTCTAAGGCCAATCAGCCAAATGCCTTATAGTATATCCATAATGGAAGAGTGCCAAGTTTCAATATGTATGTATATATATATATATATATATATATATATATATATACATCAGGCCCCAGCAGCTGGCATTCCCTCGAATAGTCTCTCCCTCTGTTCCATGAGATGCTTTGACGGCAGATGCCTTTGTCCCGGACAGAGGTTGGCACGGTGGGGCCTCCTCTACAGCTTCCTGTATGATGCCCTACAGAGCACCTGGGTGCGATCACGTACCATCTATATTTATAGATGCCACGGCCCATATGTGGTGTGAGATAAATTCCGTCATTCTTAAAGGGATATAGAGTTGTGGTATGTAGTGGGTGTGTTGGTGATGTGGGGGCATGCCTTCCTATGCCTTCCTATATGTGCCTGTCATCCAGTCCTCCTTGCTCAGTTGAACTGTGCTTTCTCCAATGCTACACCAGTGTTATTGCTAGTACCTTTGTTGCCTGATATTTCTGTTTGTATACCATTTATCAACCTGTGATACCTGGAGCGACCGACCTACCATTCTGACCATATCTTTGCCTTGCCCCTATTGGTACCTCGCTTTGGTTCAACAAGCATTGCCTTTTTACCACATACTGAGCTCCTCTGTATATAACCTTACAAAATATATGTAAAGGTGGAGCCTGGAGTTGTGGGAGGGGCTAGTGCAGATAAAGGAACTCCCCTAGCATCTCTAGATTCCGCCTGTGTATCGCACAGTTCGTGTTCCAGCGTATGCTGTGGGCCCTTCACTTCCAGTTTAAACCAGTTGGAGGGCCTGATCGCTATAAGGAGCTCCTGCCGCTGTCCCACGTCTTTCTGCTCCACGAGGTTTGTCTTCCTGCTTAACAGTGAGTTGACAGATGGGTGCCTCAACCACGCCGTCTGTATCTTTCACTAGGGAACCTTCCGACTCTATGGGTTCCCCGGCACCAAGTTAACACAGTTAGATCCCCCATGAACACGCCAGGTTTGCGGCGTGTAAAGGGATCCTCTTTGAGACATACTGCATAGCGACTTTCGTTTAAACGATTTAGCGGTTTGGTAGATAAACCCCTTACCAAACTTATCAGCAATTTCGTACGCATAATCTCCCTATTTCATGATGCGTTTGGCACTTTCATTCCATTCACATCAATGCTCCACTTAAGATCAGGCCATGGGCATTCGGTTGTATTCCCCTCATTTAGGCTGGTTTTCAGCCTTTTTTTTTTGTATACCAGATAGTCAGTTTGCTAAGGGAACATCGCCTCCTTGTGGCCTTGTTATAATTTGGATTTGTATCAATTACTGTGATTTATGTATGTTTAATTATTTTCTGACTGAGGTAAGTTTTCTTCAATCAGAATGGTTGGTTTTATGAAGGTCTGTTATAGGCACTATAGCTCCTACAACTTTACAGTCACATTCCTGTTAATCTTGTATTAATCGCTTTTCTGTTGCTTCAGTCTCTTTAGGTCTGCATTTCGGGAGTTAACCAAATCTGAAGTCCAAGTGTCTTTTCTACTTAAAAAAATGGTGTATAAGCAACAGCTATGCGTTTTTTTACAAGCCTGCACTGGCTCAGTTGACAACACTTAGCTGCAGCCATTTAAAGAGGTGCTGATATCTATAATTAGGAGGGGTATGTATTACGATATAGGTCTGACTCTCTGCATGTGTATTGTTGGTTTTCCACACTCCTTTTTCCCCCTCCCTCCTGGTACACATCTCTAGCTGTTGCAAAGGCTATTCTACAGGGTAATGTTTCAGTCCCTGTATCCCCGTTAATACTCTCATGATCACACCAGCCAATATGGTTCCACCTAATATCTGCAAAGATATCCTGGAAGGCAATGACGTGAATTTGGTTTCCTTTCTTAGTGCTTCCCAGGAAGTCATGGACAATAAGACTTATTCTTACGGTGACTTATCTGTAGTCCTGAAAGCCAGAAATCCCAGACTCAGTAAGAAACGTACTATTCCTGAGTTCGTACTGGCGTTTGGGATCTATAGCGATGTGTTATGTACTAACTTGCCACATAGGAGAGAAGAATTCAACACTTACATTCATAAGCTGGTGGACCTGGGGCACAAATATGGCGAATACGCCTTTTATGATTATCATAGGTCATTTTCTGCCAAACCAGCGGCAACTCTGGCCCAGTTTAATACTGTCACTAACTGGAGTAAATTGGATACAGAGTTGTTCTGTAGGCATTTCGCTGGCCGCAGGACACCAGCCTGTGCATTGTGTTCCTCATCCTCTCATGCGACAAATCTTTGCCCTAATGACACCTCGGTTTTGGATCAACAACCCCCTGGTTTACCAGCCAGGTCTGAGAAAGTTGTGAAGGATAAGCTTGGCAGACCTATTGTGTTCCTTGGGAAATCGCAGATATGCAACAAGTTTAATGCAGGGAAATGCAATAGTCTCAGTGCCTGTAGACTATTGCATATCTGTACACAATGTTTCGGCGCACATTCCAAATCAATGGGCCCTAATAAACTACATTCCATACCGTATTTTACTTCTGTTAATGTTATTAAGTTGTCCCAACTTTTAACTTCACACCCGTCTCCACAATTAGTGGAATTCCAAGTTTCAGGGTTTTCTGACGGTTTCCACACTGGCATTTTGGCCTTACCTAGTGGTGTAAAATGAAAAACTTGAAATCAGCTATCAATGACCCAGTTTCAGTAGACACAGTAGACTTTTACAACTGGTACCAGAGAAATAAAGACGAATGGAAGCTTGATCCTCAGCTCATCAGCGCTTTTCGCCCGTACTTGGCAGGCTTTCTCAAGATAGTGAGGAATCCTTCTATCATGGTATATTATTATTATTATTACCATATATATTGCGCCAACAGATTCCGTAGCACTTTACAATATTTTGAGAGGGGGGATGTAACAATGAATAGGACAATTACGAGAAAACTTACAGGAACAATAGGTTGAAGAGGACCCTGCTCAAACGAGCTTACAGACTATAGACATATATACCCTCTAAAATTATGCTGCCTGTAAGTAAGCCATCACTTCACTTTAACCATTAGACAGTGCATCTATAGATTCAGGTGTTTCAATTATACAACGTCTTAAAATCAATGTAATAATACATTGGATTGAGGAAAATACAATGAAAATAATAATATAACATTCATAAAGAGATCAATGTACGTGGAATTTTAGCTTCACTAATTATCTTTCTAAAATTTTCCTTAGGAAATTTAGAAGCATAGTTAGGTAAGAAAATTATGAATTAATCTTTGTAGAAATTCATACATAATGTATACAAGCTACTGTATTTTTCAGTGATGAAACTTCAATGATGTTAAAGCTATAATTCTAACGAACAAAGCCAAAAGTTCATAGTACTTTGCTGTAAAATAATTAATTAGTGACATGATAATCTTGTTTGGAAAGGATTAAGTGTAAACAAAATATTTAAAGTGGAAAGATGTTGTTTATTTAATTAACATAAGAGAGGAGATATGTTGATTTCTTTGAAGGGATCAACGTCCTCCCACGTAATACAGTGGCTTGTAATTAATTTTAGTTACAATGGTGAAATTGACGGAATAGACAAACATTTGTCACTGGGATACTCGTCTGAAAAGCTATATTAGTGCTTCAGTTGAAATCTGAGAGTGGAGCTTCTGGATAAAGATTATCTGAAAAGCACCTTTTTTACTGGAAAATATTGAGTTGCCAATTGGAGCCTGCGTATCAGCACCGTTTTGTGTAAGTTTTACACTATGTTGTTTTTTTCGTTTTTTCTTAATAGAACTACCCACATATTTTATATACTTTGCATGTAGAAGACAAGAGAAGATCTTCTGTGTAGATTTGTCCTATTAAGGGAAGTGCTGTTCTATCCATTATATTTTTTATTTTATTGTGCATGGTAATAGAGCTTGTGTGTCGATTGAATATATACTTGTGATATATGGATTATCATGCTATACTAAGCCTTTCAAGGAATGATGCTCATAATTCCCATAGAGGGTTTTGATGACTCCTTTCACTATCATGAATGTGTAGCTCTAATTTAGAGATTTTGTAGTCTTGGCATGTGGTTCTGAACATACTAGTAATGGGTTATGTTTCCTTAATGACAGCATTGTATATGTTCAGCTGTTCTTGTCTTTCCATTGTAACATAATTATTTGTTTTCAGTATATATATTTTTTTCTTGCTAAACAATGAAAACCTTATTGAACACAATCATAGTGCTTACAGTTGACAAGGGCAGCTCTAGTATAGCAGAAAGTTCATGATTTGTGGCAATGGTGGCATCTTTTGACAGTACCACATTTAAAGTCAATGAGCTCTTCAGTACGACCTATTGAAATACCAGTATTTATCTATAAAGATTTCATGGTAGTGTAGCAGATTTAAATTATGCCCCTATTAGCAATTGGTGGGGCAAAAACATTTGAACTCAGTAATTAGTGTCCTCATTCTTTAGGACATGCAGGTGATACTCAAAAAATTAGAACATTGTGCAAAAGTTCATTTATTTCAGTAATGCAACGTAAAAGGGGAAACTAATATATGAGATAGATGCATTGCATGCAAAGCAAGGGGGAGAAGACCAGAAGTTCTGTTTTGGACAGGTTCAGTTTAAGGAAATGAGCAACCATCAAGTTGGAAATAGCAGAGAGGCAGTCAGAGACATGAGTCAAGAGGGGTGGTGAGAAATCAGGGGAGGACAGATAGTTACATTTGCGTGTCATCCGCATAGAAATGATACTGGAAGCCGAAAGGAACTGATGAGTTTACCAGTGTAGATTGCGAACAATATGGGAACAATGACAGACCCTTGCGCCTGATAGGGCAAAGGTGCTTGTCCATACTGTTGTTCTTTCTCGCCTTGACTACTGTAATCCACGTCTCACTGGTCTTACATGTTCCCAACTTGCCCCATTACAGTTTATAATAAATGCGGTGGCGAGGCTAATCTTCCTGTCTGCCCGCACCTCCCACGCCTCCCCCTTTGTCAGTCCCTACATTGTCTTCCCGTAATATATAGGACTCAATTGAAGATCCTGATACTTGTTTACAAATCTCTACACAACGTTGCTCTGACCCACTTATCCACACTAATACACAAATATGTCCCATCTATGCCCCTGCGCTCTGCCGGAGACCTACGTCTAACCTCTGTTCGTATTCCTACCTCTGATGCTCACCTTAAAGACTTCTCTAGGACTGCACTGTTCCTATGGAATGTCCTTCCCCTCTCTATTACACTCTCACCCAATCTCCACTGCTTAAAAAAAATCTTTGAAAACTTACTTCTTTAGGAAAGCATATTAATTAAACTGTGAACAGCTTTCGCTCCATGCACTCTGATTCCTCTCCTAAAACTGTCATCAAAACAAAACACTAAGCCCTCAGTGAATACGATCCTAACAACCTACTTTTCTACCCTACCCTTACCTTTTGTGTCACTACACCCCACACCCTCTAGCATATGAGCTCATTGAGCAGGGCCCTCAATCCCTCTGTTCCCGTGCATCTAACTTGTCTGGTTACAAATACGTGTCTGTTAGTCCACCCATTGTACAGCGCTACGGAACTTGTTGGCGCTTTATAAATACTACTACGACTACTAATATCTGCATGTAATGAAATCCTTTATTTTATCCTTTATTTTATGTTTATTTTAATGCCTGTGTTCTAGACCCATATTATTAAATACACTCTTAGATGTTAATAATGATAAACTCAAAACTGAAATTGCAAAACTTAAGAAGTAAGTTTTAATTGGCAACTTCACTCCATTATTGGTATATTGTTGGTACCTATCTTTATTGCCAATGGTCTGGTTACTTTATTGATTTTACAATTGTTGCAATCATGTTACAATGTTGCCTTATCACACAAGTGATATGTTTAATAACATGAGTAAGAAGTTACTTTTTTTTTTAGATAAGCATGACAGTGATAACATTGTTTCTGTTAGTAATATGTCACTTATGCATAAAATATTCCCAGTTAAAATGTGATTTTAGACTTGCTTTAGAAAACAAAATAAACTAAGCCAATCAGAAGGCTACATTTATGACTTTATACTAACCATAAACAGTCCGAAAAAAGGAGACATATGGGAATATCATATTACAATACATTGCTCCCTTACAAAACACATATGTCGCTATTTTGTATTTAACAAATGTTTCAGTAAACCGCATCCTATCAGGGACAGTGTATCAGTTGTGTTACGAAGTCAAAGCACTGCACTTACACTCTGATACTAATGAGGGTGGATAGGATAATACTTTACATTTTGTATTATACTCACCATGTTATGATCTTATGGTTCCCCAAACATACCACAGTATGTTGCTATACATCAGGGATGCCCAAACGGTAGATCCCCAGATGTTGTAGAACTGCAACTACCATAATGCTTTGCATGTCTTTCAATGCTTAAGAATGGCAAAGCACCATGGGAGTTGTATTTTTTAAAACATCTGGGGATCTACCTTTGGGGACCCCTGATTCACATGTATTGTTTAGGTAGAGTTGGATGTCCCCTGGAACATACACAAAATGACACTAGAAAAAAAATATTTGTATATACATAAAAAAAAAATACGGATATGGCAAAATTTCCAAAACCACGTTTTCCTGATTCTGACGGAAGCAACAAGCAATTCCCTATGTACGGTTGAGGTTGTTTGTTAAACACATAAAGTTTTTCTTTGTGTATTACTATATATTTTCCACTATGATATATTGAAAATAAAACTATTTACATTCAATGTACAATAACCTGAATTGAGGTATACATGGAGACCCATACTTTGTAATGATTGTCAATATAAATAAAGAATTTTTAAAAAAAAAAAGAAAATAAACTAAGTTAAGTTTCTAAATGTTGTACATTCCATCGAATGCAGGTTACATAAAGAAAGAAGTTGCAGAAAGCTTTCTTATGAAAGAGTTGTAAATAATCAGGTTTTACTACCTTATTACTATTTATGCCGTCAGCTTGTTTCATTTTCTGGCAATCTGTTGAACCGTACATGTTTTCCTTGAGGCATGTGATTTCTGTTCTCTTGAGGCATGCTGTAACAAAACTTCATTCTAAATACAATTACCGTGCTAATAATGTGGAGTCTGCATATTTCTGTACATTCTCAAACAGCTTGTTTACAAACAAGTACATTTACTGATCAAATCATGTATGTCAGGATAGTGAGATCCAACACACAGAGTGTATCTTACAAATATGATTAGTATAACCTATACCCATGGCTGGTGCAAGGATTTATGGCTACACAGGCAAAGATACATTTTGTATGTTATCCTCTCTTTTGAATGTCTTACCCCCTTTAGTATATCTTATACCCATTTTTCCTTTGTGTGTCACTTACACCTACCCTTTGCATGTCTCTTAATTACTCAGCTCCTTTATGTGTATCTTTCTTCCCCAGCTCGAGTGTCTCTTTTTCTCCTTTCCCAGCCTGTCCGTGTGTCTCTTCCCTCTAACAACAACTTTGTCTCTTTATCCCCTCTCTAATTTCCTCTGTGTGCTTCTGCCCCCCCAGCTCTTTGCATGCTCTTTCTCCTCTTCCTCACCCCTTCTATGTCTCTCTCCCCCTAGCCCCTTGTGTGTGTGTCTCTCTTTCCCCAGCACATTATCTCTCTCTAGCCCAGCATCTCTGTGTTTGTCCATCCCCTCTGTGTCTCTTTGTGTGTGTCCCAGCCCTTCTGTGTCTCTTTGTGTCCCTCCAGCCCCTCTGAGTCTATTGGTGTATGATCCAGTGCCTCTGTCTTCTTGTGTCCATACCCCAGTCCCTCTGTGACTCTTTGTGTTCCCCCCAGACTCTCTGGGTCTCTTTGTGTGTCCCTCCAGTCCCTCTGTGTCACGATTCGGGGAACCAAACACGCTAACACACACACAGAAAAGGTGCTGTACCAGACCTTAGAGTGGCCGGGCTAAGTACACAAAGAATAGTCAGGAGACAAGCCGAGTAAGGGGAACCAGAAGACAGAATAACAAGAAAAAAGCCAAGGTCAAAGGGTAGGAGAAAATCACAAAGTCAGATAAACAAGCCAGAGAGAACGTAACCAGAAACACAAGTTCAGTAGCAAAGCTAGAAAGCAAAGACCACAACAGGGCAGGGAGGAACAGGAAAGGTAAGTATTAAAACCCTAAGGTTAATTCTGATTGCATAATTTCCAATCAGAATTAACAATCACACATGGGAGATATCTAAACCTCCCACTGTGATTGAGGCACTGTGCCTTTAACGCCGGGTCAGGTGACTGACCCCGGCGTGTAATATATTGGGCGGTCTCCCAGCATGCAGCGTCATGCATGCTGCCGCTGGAGGACGTGGAGGAAGACGAGGGCGGCATCCGAGGCTGGAAGGATGCCGCTCGCCGAACCCACGAGGAGGAGGGGACCGCGGATGGCTGGAGGGTGAGTACTGCGAGCGGAGTGCAGCCTCCCCTCGCAGCCGCCCGCGGGATCCCGACATTACCCCCCTCGAAGGCCGTCCGGAGGGCGGGAAGCAGAAGGCTTCAAAGCAAACCAGGCATGAAAGGAGCGGACCAAAGAGGGAGCGTGCAGATCAGAGCTCGAAACCCAAGACCGCTCCTCAGGGCCGTACCCCTTCCAATCCACCAGATATTGCAGCCGACCCCTAGAAACACTTGAGTCCAGAAGGGCAGCCACCTCGTACACGTCACTAGGGACAGCGCAAGGGGAAACGGGCCGCCCGAGGGGACGAGAGAACCGGTTACACAGCAAAGGCTTCAAAAGCGAGACGTGAAACGTGTTCGGAATACGCATGGAAGGAGGCAGGTCAAGGGAGTAGGAAACGGGGTTAACCCTACGTAACACCTTGTAGGGACCAAGAAATCTGGGAGCAAATTTCATCGAGGGTACCTTGAGATGGAGGTTCTTGGAGGACAACCATACCCTATCACGCGGAACATAAGAAGGGGCCGCAACCCTACGGCGATCAGCAAACTTCTTCTGAGCAGCTGCTGAACGAGACAGCGCAACATGGACCTGATCCCACATCTTCCGCAAAGAGGCGAGGTGCTGGTCCAAGGCGGGCATTCCCTTGTCGGAGAACGCACCAGGAAAGGACAGAAGGCCGAAACCCATAAGCAACCTCAAAAGGACTTAAGCCAGTAGACGAATGAGACACCGTATTCCTGGCAAATTCAGCCCACGGAAGGAGGCGAGACCAGTCATCCTGGTGCGCATTAGTGAAGCAGCGCAAATACAATTCCACAGACTGATTAGCATGTTTTGCCGCACCGTTAGATTGCGGGTGATAGGAGGAAGTGAACGACAAGGATACCCCCATCTCAGCACAGAAGCCCCTCCAAAACCGAGAGACAAATTGAGGGCCCCTGTCAGATACGATATCCTGAAGTACCCCATGCAAGCGGAACACTTCTTTGGCAAACACCGGAGCTAGCTGAACCGCAGAAGGCAGTTTCTTAAGCGGAATAAAGTGCGCCATTTTAGAGAACCTATCCGTCACAGTCAATATCACTGTCTGACCATCAGAAAGAGGAAGGTATACAATGAAATCCATGGATATGTGGGTCCATGGTTTCTTGGGTATAGATAGAGGCATCAGTAAACCCTGGGGTCTCACATTAGGAGACTTACACTGCATACAGACCCGACAAGCCTGTACAAAATCCACTACGTCTCGCTTAAGTGAAGGCCACCAGAACTGTTGAAGGAGGCCCTTATAGGCTTTGGTAACCCCCGGATGACCAGAAGTTTTGGCGGTGTGAAATAAAGTTAACAACTTTTTTCTGTCATTTGCTTTAACGTATAGTTTACCAACCGGCGTCTCAGGGGGTGCTTGGTTTTGGTATGTCTTAATACTATCAAGGAAAAGAGACGAAACAACCAAACGGGTAGCAGCAATTATCTGAGACGCAGGTACAATAGGTACAGGAGTCGGGTTAACAAATTCTAACGGTTCATGCTGTCGAGAGATAGCGTCAGCTTTGGCATTACGGCACCCAGGTCTATAGGTAATGACTTATTGGAAGCGTGAAAGGAATAGAGACCATCTAGCCTGCCGGGCAGACCTTTTAGCATCAGCTATATAGGAGAGGTTCTTATGATCTGTTATAACCATGATTTTGTGTCTAGAACCCTCTAATAAGTACCTCCATTCCTTAAAAGCTAACACAATAGCTAGTAGTTCCCTGTTCCCAACATCGTAATTCTTTTCTGGATCAGACAACCTTTTTGAAAAATAACAACAGGGATGGAGGGGTTTGTCATACGATAACCTCTGTGACAGTACTGCTCCCACACCTGATTCAGAAGTGTCTACTTCCATAACAAAGGGAAGAGAAGGATCAGGGTGGTGTAGCACTGGAGCAGAGGCAAATGCCTTCTTGAGAGTCTCGAAGGCCTTAAGGGCTTCAGGAGTCCAAACCCTAGGTTGTAGACCCTTTTTTAGTCAGCTTCGTTATAGGGGAGATAAGTGGTGAAAAGTTTTTTTTATACATTTCCTATAATAGTTAGCAAATCCTATAAAACGCTGGATAGCCTTAAGTCCTTGGGGAAGTGGCCAGGACAGTATGGCCTCCAATTTAGCAGGATCCATACTGAAACCCTGTTCAGAAATTATATATCCCAGGAATTGCACAGAGGTCTGATCGAAAAAACATTTTTCTAATTTACAATAAAGTCCGTTCTGTAATAACTTTTTAAGCACCATCCTAACGTGGTTATGATGTGACTTCAAATCAGGAGAATATACAAGTATGTCGTCAAGGTACACCACGGCACAGACATGCAATAGATCCCTAAGGACATCATTTATGAGGTCCTGAAACACAGCAGGAGCATTACACAGTCAAAAAGGCATGACCAGATATTCGTAATGCCCACTACGCGTATTGAACGCTGTCTTCCACTCGTCATTCTCCTTTATACGGACAAGGTTATAGGCCCCCCTGAGGTCTAGTTTAGTGAAGTACTTAGAACCCTTAACACGATCAAACAACTCAGTGATGAGGGGTATAGGGTAGGCGTTTTTAATCGTTATATTGTTCAGACCCCTGTAGTCTATACATGGCCTTAGGTCACCCTCCTTTTTGGCAACGAAAAAGAAACCAGCCCCAGCAGGAGAGGAGGACCTCCTGATAAAACCTTTACTTAAGGCATCCTGTATGTACTCCTCCATGACTTGGTTCTCTTTTTCAGAAAGAGGATATACCTTACCCCTAGGTGGCATAGTACCAGGTAAGAGGTTTATGGCACAATCATATTCACGGTGCGGGGGCAGTTTATCTGCCTCCCTTTTTTCAAACACCTTTGCTAGGTCTGCATACACAGGAGGGACAGAAACAGAAAGTGGTTTGGCTGTGGGTATATTAAGCAAGCTAACAGGACAAACACGAGTCAAACAATCTCTTTGACAAGACTTCCCCCAGGAGAGAATCTCCAAACAACCCCAATCAATCATTGGGTTGTGCTTAACCAACCAGGGGAAGCCAAAAACGAGGCTGTAGGTGAGTCGATTATTTGAAAGGACAAACTTTCCTTGTGCAAGGCACCCACAGACATAACCAGTTCTTGGGTCTCATGGGTCACCAGCGGTTTCTCCAGTGGTCTACCGTCTATGGCCTCCACGGCCAAGGGAGTGACTTTTTGGATTAGAATCACAGATTGGTTTTAGCAAATCTCTCATCCATAAGATTGTCAGCAGCCCCTGAATCTATCAAGGCTATGGTAATCACAGTATTATTTCCAACAAAAAGGATAACCGTAATAAACGGTCTAGTGATGGGGACGTGAGGGGAAAACGACATAACACCCGAGGCCGACCACTCTATAGGCCTTAGGTGTTGAAGTTTTCCCTGCAATTCAGGGCAGGTCCTTAGAAGATGTCCCCTTTTCCCACAGTAAAGGCATAACCCTTCCCTTCTTCGATATGATTCTTCAACCTCAGTTAACCCAGTAGCACCCAATTGCATGGGTTCAGGGGGAGGTTGGCTAGAAGGGGGTAATGCTAGTGGCGTGGTATCGGGTAAAGCAGGTAACATCTGTGTATACATATGCCTCTGACTACGTCTGTCTCTAATACGATTATCAATATGGATGATATAATCAATAAGATCATGCAGAAGGACAGGCAATTCCCTGGACGCTATTTCGTCCAGGATGTAAGCGGCCAAACCCTCCTGAAAGGCCGTTACGAGAGCGTCATTATTCCAAACCACTGCAGCTGCTATAGTGCGGAATTCAATAGCGTAATCTGCTGCCGATCTGTTCCCTTGTTGAACCCTAAGCAGAGCTTTGCCAGCAGAAGCAACCCTACCGGGTAGATCGAAAGTACGTTTAAAGGCTTTCAAAAACTCAGCAAAGGATGTAGGGGACATATTCTCCCATATGGGATTAGCCCATGCTAAAGCTTTCCCGGATAGATGGTTAATAAGAAAAGCAATCTTGGCTCTATCAGTGGGATAGGAATGAGGATTCACTAACTAACTCTAACGCTGTGGTGGCGTCATTTGCACTACATGAGCAGGAGCGGGTACCGACTCAGGAACAGGGTCTGCCGTCGTAGCAACTGCTACTTGGACACCAGGCTGCAAGTGAGCGGTACGATCCAGTATGATTTGTAAAGCCTGAGCAAAATGGTCCATACGGTGGTCCAAACCATCCATTCTGGCTTCCTGATGAACCAATAACTGTGGAATGTTAGCAGGTTCCATTTTGGCCCTGTTGTAATGTCCCGATTCGGGGAACCAAACACGCTAACACACACACAGAAAAGGTGCTGTACCGGACCTTAGAGTGGCCGGGCTAAGCACACAAAAAATAGTCAGGAGACAAGCCGAGTAAGGGGAACCAGAAGACAGAATAACGAGAAACAAGCAAAGGTCAAAGGGTAGGAGAAAATCACAAAGTCAGATAAACAAGCCAGAGAGAACGTAACCAGAAACACAAGTTCAGTAGCAAAGCTAGAAAGCAAAGACCACAACAGGGCAGGGAGGAACAGGAAAGGTAAGTATTAAAACCCTAAGGTTAATTCTGATTGGATAATTTCCAATAAGAATTAACAATCACACGTGGGAGATATCTAAACCTCCCACTGTGATTGAGGCACTGTGCCTTTAACGCCGGGTCAGGTGACTGACCCCGGCGTGTAATATATTGGGCGGTCTCCCAGCGTGCAGCGTCATGCATGCTGCCGCTGGGGGACGTGGAGGAAGATGTGGGCGGCATCCGAGGCTGGAAGGATGCCGCTCGCCGAGCCCACGAGGAGGAGGGGGCCGCGGATGGCTGGAGGGTGAGTACTGCGAGCGGAGTGCAGCCTCCCCTCGCAGCCGCCCGCGGGATCCCGACACTCTGGGTGTCTCCCCCCAGCCCTTTTCTTTTCCCCCTGTATCTTTGCCTACCCCTTTGAGGTCTCTATCTCTGTGCCAGCTCACCTACTTCATGTATTAATAATAGAAGCTTGTTTATGTCTCCCAGTATGAAAGCGGCGGCTGGTTTATGTCTCCCAATACAAAACTACGGCTCGCGTCTCGGCTATGATACATGCAGTAACTGGCAGGAGCGGAACGTGCTTTGCGCTCCCCTCCAGCCAGTCAGCTGGATCCTGAGTATGGGGATCCTTACCATGGCTGAGCTATATGTAAAATCAGATAGACAATGGCAGGGTGACCAGATTTTGAAAATAAAAAACAGGACACCCATTAGCGATACAAAAATCGCTACAAATTTAAAAAAAAACATAGAAATACATACACATTAGAAGTCTTTAATCTATTCCTGCCCAGAAGTGGCTGTTACAGCTCATCCCCTTCCTGGTGCTCAAATGAGTGTCTTTTCATTTGCATTTTGTAGGAGCATGATCAGAGCACACACATACTCTAGACCAGAGCCATCCTAACATCATTATAGGCCCTTGGAAAAGCTTATATTTATTGGTACCTCCAACAAATACAATACATACACTCTGACTGCTGAGTACACACACACAGACTGTTTTACACAGACTGCTAAAGCACACGCACAGTCTACAAAATACACATACACACAGACTGCTGAATAAACACAGACTGTTACACAGAATGCTAAAAACATACACACAGTGTGCTGAATACATACACAGGCTGCTGAACACACACACAAGGACAGACTGCTGAATACACATACAGAGACAGACTGCTGAATACACACACACAGAGGACAGACTGCTGAATATACACAGATACACACTGCTGAACACACACACCAAGAGGACAGACTGTTGAATACACACACAGACACACTGCTGAATACTCAAAGACACACTGCTGAATACACACACACTGCTGAATACACACAGAGACAGATTGCTGAATACACACAAAGGCAGACTGTGAATACACACAAAGGCAGACAACTGAACACACACAAAGGCAGACAGCTGAATACATATACAGAGACAGACTGCCAAATATAAACAGAGACAGACTGCTGAATATACACACAGGCTGCTGAATACACACAGAGACTGCTGAATACATATACAGAGACAAACTGCCAAATACACACAGAGACAGACTGCTGAATAAACACACAGGCTGCTGAATACACACAGACTGCTGAATACACACACAGACTGATGAATAAACACACACACTGCTGAATACACATAGACTGCTGAATACACACACAGACTGATGAATAAACACACACAGAAAGCTAAATACATACAGACTGCTAAACACACACACACACAGACTGCTGAATAAATACACACACACAGACTGCTGAATGTGTGTGGAGGGGGTGCTGTGTGTGTGTGAGTGTAGTGTGAGTAGGGGTTCAGTGTGTGGGGGGATGCTGTTTGTGGGGGGGTGTAGTGTGAGTAGGGATTCAGTGTGTGTGGAGGGGGTGTTCTCTGTGTGGGGCATGTAGTATGAGTAGGGATTTAGTGTGTGTGGAGCTGGTGCTGTGTGTGTGTGTGTGTGTGGAGGGGTGTTGTGTGTGTGTAGGGGTGTTGTATGTGGGGAGGTGTAGTGTGTGTTGGGGTTCAGTGTGTGTGTGGAGGTGGTGCCGAGTGTGTTGGGAGGGGGTGCTGTGTATAGGGGAGATGTAGTGTGTGTGTAGGGGTTCTGTTTGTGTGTGTGTAAGGGGTGCTGTGTGTGCGTGTAGGGGTTTAGTGTTTTTGTGGAGGGGGAGCTGTGTGTGTGGTGGAGGTTGTACTGTGTGTAAGGGTTCAGTGTGTGTGTGGAGGGGGTGATGTGCATGTGGGGTGTGTAAATGCTTTAAAACTACAGCTTCCATGATGCCTTGACATACTAAAGGCATTCCAAAGACATACCAAGCATCATGGGAGTTGTAGTTCTACAACATCTGGGGATCTACCGTTTGGGCACCCATGGCATATAGCAACAATGTTTCTGTGCATTTGCAAACTTTACTTAAAATTATAAAAACAGAGACAAAATGGAGGGAGAGCTAACGAAAGGCAAGAAATTAGAGTTTGGTGCTGAATGGAGGGGGAGGTATCAAAGATCCTTGCTTATTTTTCTTTCTAAAGTGTGGAATAGTAAATTATTCTGATGTTAAAGGACCACTCTAGGCACCCAGACCACTTCAGCTTAATGAGGTGGTCTGGGTGCCAGGTCCCTCTAGGATTAAGCCTTTTTTTTTTTATAAACATAGCAGTTTCAGAGAAACTGCTATGTTTATACTGAGGGTTAATCCAGCCTCCAAAACCTCTAGTGGCTGTCTCATTGACAGCCGCTAGAGGCGCTTGCGTGCTTCTCACTGTGAAAATCACAGTGAGAGCACGCAAGCGTCCATAGGAAAGCATTGTAAATGCTTTCCTATGCGACCGGCTGAATGCGAGCGCGGCTCCTGCCGCGCATGCGCATTCAGCCGATGACGTCGCAAGGAAGAAGGAGAGGAGGAGGAAAGCTCCCCGCCCGGCGCTGGAGAAAGAGGTAAGTTTAACCAAGAGGCGGCTCTCTAATTAGGCGGTTTAGGCGGCCGCCTAAGGCCTCGCGCTGGCTGGGGCCTCGCGGCCGCCTAAACCGCCTGTTGGCAGAGTGTGTCAGGTCCTCAGTCACTGACCGAGGACCTGACACCAGGAGGGGGCCCGGCGGCCTGCCTGGTATGCCCGGTGCGAGGCCCCTCCTGGCTGCCCGGCCACCATCGCAGACACTGGTCTGCAGCTCCGCAGTGAGCAGAGCTGCAGACCATGTGACTCGCGAGAATTGGCCAATCAGAGCGTTGCCGCGGGTTACCACGGCAACGCTCTGAAATCTCGCAAGTCTACACGGTCTGCGGAGCTGCAGACCGGGAGCAGTGGCCACCGGACCACCAGGGAGCCCACTGGACCACCAGGGAAAGGTAGGCTCTCCCTCCCCATCACCCCCCACCACACTCATCCTCACCCCCCACCACCATCACCACCCCCACCCTCACCATCACCCCCCACCACACTCAGCCTCACCCCCCACCCCCTCAGCCTCACCATCACCCCCCACCATCACCCCCCACCATCACCCCCCACCCCCCTCACCATCACCATCAACCCCCACCCCCCTCACCATCACCCCCCACCACCATCACCCCACACCCCCCTCAGCCTCACCATCACCCCCCACCACCATCATCCCCCACCACCATCACCCCCCACCCCCCTCAGCCTCACCATCACCCCCCACCACCCTCAGCCTCACCATCACCCCACACCACCCTCACCATCACCCCCACCCCCTCAGCCTTCCCACCACCCTCACCATCACCCCACACCACCTCACCAATACCCCCCTCAGCCTCACCCCCCACCACCATCACCCCCCACCCCCCACCCCCGTCAGCCTCACCATCACCCCTCAGCCTCACCATCACCACCCTCAGCCTCACCATCACCCCCCACCCACTCAGCCTCACCCCACACCACCCTCACCATCACCCCCACCACCCTCAGCCTCACCATCACCATCACCATCACCCCCACCACCCTCACCATCACCCCCCTCAGCCTCACCCCCACCACCCTCACCATCACCCCCCACCACCCTCAGCCTCACCATCACCCCACCCCCTCAGCCTCACCCCCCCACCACCTTCAGCATCACCTTCTCATCACCCTCAGCATCACCCTCTCACCACCCTCAGCCTCACCCCACTCACCATCACCCCCTCCTTCTCACATCACCCCCCTCTCACTCTCACATTACCCCCTCTCACATTACCCCCTCTCACTCTCACATTACCCCCTCTCACTCTCACATTACCCCCTCTCACTCTCACATTACCCCCTCTCACTCTCACATTACTCCCTCTCACTCTCACATTACCCTCACTCTCACATTAGCCCCCCTCACTCTCACATTACCCTCACTCTCACATTACCCCCCTCACTCTCACATTACCCTCACTCTCACATTAACCCCCTCTCACTCTCACATTACCCCCCTCACTCTCACATTACCCCCCTCACTCTCACATTACCCCCCTCACTCTCACATTACCCCCCTCACTCTCACATTACCCCCCCTCACTCTCACATTACCATCACCCCCCTCCCCCTCTCACCATCACCCCCCGCTCCCTCTCACCATCACCCCCCGCTCCCTCTCACCATCACCCCCGCTCCCTCTCACCATCACCCCCGCTCCCTCTCACCATCACCCCCGCTCCCTCTCACCATCACCCCCGCTCCCTCTCACCCCCGCTCCCTCTCACCATCGCACTCCCTCTCACCATCGCACTCCCTCTCACCATCACACTCCCCTCACTCTCACATTACCCCCCTCACTCTCACATTACCCCCCCCACTCTCACATTACCCCCCTCTCACATTACCCCCTCTCACTCTCACATTACCCCCCTCTCACTCTCACATTACCATCACCCCCCTCCCTCTCACATTACCATCACCCCCCTCCCTCTCACATTACCATCACCCCCCGCTCCCTCTGACCATCACCCCCCCCGCTCCCTCTGACCATCACCCCCGCGCTCCCTCTGACCATCACCCCCCGCACTCCCTCTGACCATCACCCCCCGCGCTCCCTCTGACCATCACCCCCCGCACTCCCTCTGACCATCACTCCCGCGCTCCCTCTGACCATCACCCCCGCGCTCCCTCTGACCATCACCCCTGCGCTCCCTCTGACCATCACCCCCCGCGCTCCCTCTGACCATCACCCCCTGCTCCCTCTGACCATCACCCCCCGCTCCCTCTGACCATCACCCCCCGCTCCCTCTGACCATCACCCCCCGCTCCCTCTGACCATCACCCCCCCGCTCCCTCTGACCATCGCACCCCCTCTCCCCGCTCCCTCTGACCATCGCACCCCCGCTCCCCGCTCCCTCTGACCATCGCACCCCCTCTCCCCCGTTCCCTCTGACCATCGCACCCCCTCTCCCCCGTTCCCTCTGACCATCGCACCCCCTCTCCCCCGCTCCCTCTGACCATCGCACCCCCTCTCCCCCGCTCCCTCTGACCATCGCACCCCCTCTCCCCCGCTCCCTCTGACCATCACACCCCCGCTCCCTCTGACCATCGCACCCCCGCTCCCTCTGACCATCGCACCCCCTCTCCCCCGCTCCCTCTGACCATCGCACCCCCTCTCCCCCGCTCCCTCTGACCATCGCACCCCCTCTCCCTCTGACCATCGCACCCCCTCTCCCTCTGACCATCGCACCCCCTCTCTCCCTCTGACCATCGCACCCCCTCTCTCCCTCTGACCATCGCACCCCCTCTCTCCCTCTGACCATCGCACCCCCTCTCTCCCTCTGACCATCGCACCCCCTCTCTCCCTCTGACCATCGCACCCCCTCTCTCCCTCTGACCATCGCACCCCCTCTCCCTCTCACCATTACCCTCCCCTCTCCCTCTCACCATCACCCCCCTCTCACCATCACCCGTCTCTCCCTCTCACCATCACCCCTCCTATACACACAACACACTTCAAGCAGCTACCCCATACACATAGGGTCTCAGACAAAAACGCAAACGTGCTCACAGAGACATACATTCACACACACAAGGATACTCTGTCAGACACACTCTCAGGCACATACACAGGTAGACAGTGCATCAATGTGTATATGTGACACTTTTTTGTTAGTGGGGCCTCATGTTTGCATTTCGCCTAAGGCCTCATAAAGTCTAGAGCCGCCTCTGGTTTAACCCCTTCCTCCCCCCAGAGCCCGGCGGGAGTGGGTCACTGAGGGTGGGGGCACCCTCAGGGCACTCTAGTGCCAGGAAAACGAGTATGTTTTCCTGGCACTAGAGTGGTCCTTTAAGGATGCTGATTGTGTTCCAGGGCTGTGCAGACAGCATTATTGGAGATTGCCCCCCTTTTTTGTTTTCTGGAATTGTTTGGCATGGAAACATACATAGCCTTTAGATAAAATGTGCTTGTAACATACATACTTTCATTAACAACTATGCTCCCTTACTAGTTTACTGTGCAATCAATGAACCAGACCAAGAGCCATGTAAATGCTGCAATGGAGATAGGATAAATCAGGGTTCCACATTTGGTGAAATAATCTTGTCTTGCACGTGATTTGTGGGGGCACTTACAAACGTAATTCTTGGCGATGCACAATGTAAGCCTACATGTTTTATTAAAACAATAATAACTTTGCAACATTCACGGATGGAAACAAAATAATATAAATATCCAATTAACAGATTATTCAGTAAATAGAGATATAAAAAAAAAAAGGAAAACTGAATGGCACCATTCAAGCTAAAATAGCCAAGTTGTGACTATAGACAAGCCGGACAATTGCAACATTGTTTTATGATGCAATTCAGGTTTAGAAATGAAGACCTTCGTACGGTTTGGCAGTGGGTGAAGGGAAAAAACAAACAAACAAGTCTTTTGGCTTGGTTGGTGTGTGCAGATTTTTGTTTAACAATGTTTTAACTATCCACTTACTTCGGGTGGAAGGTTTTTTTTTCTCACCACACTCTCTTGGTGTGTGTATATATATATATATATATATATATATATATACATATATATATATATATATATAATCCAAATGAAATAGGCTGCTCTCCGGACTTAAAAATTCCAATCTTTATTAAAGTTGATTAAAAAATACGACCAACGTTTCGGTCCCCGTTCGGGACCTTCTTCAGGGTCAAATTCAACAGGACAAACTGATTGTCCTGTTGAATTTGACCCTGAAGAAGGTCCCGAACGGGGACCGAAACGTTGGTCGTATTTTTTAATCAACTTTAATAAAGATTGGAATTTTTAAGTCCGGAGAGCAGCCTATTTCATTTGGATTATTTATCATTTTGGAGCTTTGTTCTGGCGCCCGGCATTGGCTTATGATACACGTGAGTGCTGGGGATTCCAAATAATTTTTTTTATATATATATATATATATATATATATATATATATATATATATTATGTATTTTCTATTAGAGTGGTCAGTCTTACATTTATTACACTAGTGATAATTTACTTGAACATCTAGCTCAGACCTGTGTTTAGACTTGGCGGTACAAGACATCAATCCTACCATTTAATTTGATACTTTAGACAGAAATAGTCAGTTCCCAGTGACATTAAATGAATTCTCCCATATTATTATTATTATCGCCATTTATATAGCGCCAACAGATTCCGTAGCCATATATCTTGTATGATTAATATTTGTCTAGCCGTAGTATTTTTTTTTTTTTTTTATCTAGTTTCTATCTCTAATCTATTAATTCTATGTTGTCATTCCAGCAGCTCCCACAGCACTGTGAGATTAGTCGTGACTTGATACAAGGCGGGGGCTAGCTCCCATTACATAAACCCGGGCTGCCTGACATGGAGCAAGCCTCGCGAGAGCACAGCATCTTCCATGTTGCCACGTTCCATGAGCGCTATGCCCAGGACAGCGACGCCCACTATTGTGTTTTGCCCACAAGCTCAGCGCGAAAACGCTGCTCTTAGACACTGGGGCGGCGTTCTGTCACCGCCCCCCTGCTCTCGCTATTGGCTGAGCGTAGTGTAGGTCAGAAACGCAGATCTCGGAGACTGGGGCCGCGTTCCATCACCGCCCCCCGGCTCTCGCTATTGGCTGGAACGCACTGTAGGTCAGGAGTGAGGTGTGGGCTACGGGCGGTCACGTAACGCAGTGTGGTTCGGCTCAAGCACTCACTGGGTACAGGGGGCTGCTGTCACTGTAGAGCTGTCAGGGCACATTATCCAGGCTGCGATCTGACCGGCCTGCTGCACTGCTTGTCCACACTAGACACACAATAACCTACCATCATGGCTCCCAAAAAGTCCAACACACAGAGCACAACCAATACTCCCAAGAAGTCCAGCAGACCGCCGCAAAAAAGAGGTCAGTATGTCGCCTTGACCCACGTTTCAACTCTAAGCTCTATGACTGTGAGGCTCGCCATTGTGGAACACAGAGGGTTAATTGGCACATTTTGGGCATCACTTGGGCAAAATCATTGAAGATTTAACCCGGAATAACCTTTTAAATATGATGGTTATTTCATATGTAAAACAGATATAGATCCTCCCCAGCTGTATGGCTGGCAAAGCATCATGGGAGTCGTAGTTCTGCAGCTGGGGTCTGTTTTTTTTAATTTGTATTATATTTATTTTGGCTACCCTTATTTATTGTGTTGGTGAGTGAGCATGGTATTTTGTGGGAAATATACTAAAGAGACCTTAGGTTTACATGTAAATCTGAGCATGCCACTTGCCGTGGCTGACTGGTCCAGGACAGTAAAGTGAGGCAGTTTATTAATCTTGCATTATTTAGCCAGCCTTTTGCACTCAATTTGTTATTGCAACTTTGTGTGCTCGTTGCAGACTGGTGCTTACAGTGAGACAGTTGGATACATTTTTACCAAATAATCGTCTGACGAGTGTTGCAACTTTGTAAAAGTTTTGTTCTCACCAATGCACTCCCTGGTGATTTTATTGATTCCTGTAAAATTTTATACCGCATGAGAATTTTCCCTCACTCACCATATAATGTGTGTGTGTGTGTGTGTGTGTGTATATATAGGTTCCCTGCTGCAAGATTTAACCTTCCCTAGTCACAGTGCTAGTTAGTGGCTGAATGGATACATTCTAGTAGATGTGTGATCAGGTGTAGTGGAAATCCTTTCCATGTGGCTCCTGGGATCACTACTTGTTCACGTGTCAGTTTGGAGGGGGCTCAAGAAGAAAGTAGAGGAGGAGTTAGAGGGACAGATGTTTTTAATCAGTACCTTCCCGCTGCTGAGCTGGTAGCCCAAAGACCCAGATGTGGTTGAGGGACATGGGTAAAATATGAATGAATTTAGGATCTTACAGTGAACGGCCTTAAAGCACATGAGTGCCAGGAACACAATGTACTTTTGAAGAATAAGGAAAATATATATATATTGTTTTTGCCTACTTGCACTTTAACCAGGCATGTCTGCTTGTAATGAATAGACATATTTGCCATAGGATAATAAACTCACCTTTAGTCTACTTCTTATCTTTGCCCCTCCCTTCTCTGCAATTCTATTCAGCATTACATAGAGATTGATTCATATGTTTTCCCAATTTAATGCTGTCTTAATATGTTGTATTTTTATTATATTTAAATTTTGTCTGGATATAATTTGCATTCCATTAGATCCTGGGTCCCCAAGTGTCCTCAGGTACCCTTTACCAGTACATGATTTAGAGATTACCCTTTTGTGTCTAAAGTGGTGGTGTGTTTTTTTTCTTTTTAAAAACACCTTAGACACAACTGGGTAATCCATGAATCCTGGGCTATTGGGGGTGGGGGTGGGGGGGGTGGGGGTGGGGGGGGGGGGGGGGGGGTGGGGTACTTCAGAACTGGGTTGGGAACCACTGCATTAGATAATTATTTATATCCAATTACTCCATCCTTATATTTTTGCTAAGTTTCAATTTAGTACCTTAAACAACTGGTTATAGTCTTTAAGTTCATTCATAAATTCCTTATTCATTTACTGTATGGTAGCATGCTATCTGGACTTTACTACTATATTTAGTCTCTTAGTCTTGTAAAATCAATGCTCGTGTATAATTCAGGTTAAAATTTTGAGGAATATATAAGCAACAGGTAAACACGTGATAATTTGAGTATTAAAAAAAACCAAAACCTCATTACAAAAATAGAATGTGTATTTTTTTTTTTGTTTGTTTGTTTATACCATTGTAATGCAACAGGGTAGTTCCATTACCTTATTGCCAGGAATGATTAAATGGGATTCTACGGGGTTCTTTTTTAGAATTAAATAAACATAAAAGTGTAAGTAATTTGCAGATGAAATGAGAGCTGAATTCATCTGAGTGTTAGTAATACAGTATTGTGTGGTTCAGTGCATCACAAAACACAGTTTTAATAGCTGATTCAGCTGAATCCAAGCTTGAAATATATGTGGGGCATTCTTTCAAAATTATTCTACATGCACTATTAACCTTTTCATTTACTGCAAAATAATAAGTCTACAATGGGCGAAAGCAGTGACCATATAGTTGGTCAAATTTGAGCCTACTTGCTGGACAGTGCCATGGCCTGGTGTTGCTTTACTGGTGAAATATTAATGTTTACCATGGCAGACTTAATTGGTTTGCCATTCCATCATATTTGTGCCTAGGTTTTCAGTCATTCTTTTATAAGTTCAGTAATTATGTAAAATGTCCTTTACAGTTCTTCTTGACCAGAATATATTGTATTCAACCTGTACAGTAAATTAAAGGGACCGTGTAGGCACTATAACCATTTCATCTCATTAAATTGTTTATAGTGCCTGGAGTTCCTTGGTGCCATCCACCATTATTATGTTATTTATATAGCGCCAACAAATTCCGCTGCGCTTTACAGTGGGTGGACGAACAAACATGTAGTTGTAACCAGACAAATGGACGCACAGGAACAGAGGGGTTGAGGGCCCTGCTCAATGAGCTTACACGCTAGCGGGAGTGGGGTGACACAAAGGGTTGCAAGAGAGGAATCAGTCGGGAGCTATTAACAGTTTAATTGATATGCTTTTATGAAAAAGTGGGTTTTTACTGTTAAACCATTTTCAAACTGTATAAAACTGAATAAGGGTCCCTGATTGCCTGCAGCACAGCCCCCACTCTATGATAGGCCAAGGCAGAAATTACATTCTTCTCAACCATACTAATTCATACCAGCAAAAGGCAGATGTGATAGGTTGCAACGGCCAGCTGATACTTGTTGGTCAAAGAAGCACAACAAGGATGGGCTGCTGTGGTCTCTTATTTAATGTTAAACCGTTAAACAATTCAACACTGAATAAAAGGACATCACCAGGGAACTCCAAAGAGAGAACCATTTCAAAGAGGTGAAAAACTTACAGTACCTAGTGGCACTCCTGCACAATTTGCGACCCCACCATATGTTTTTAACTAGAATGCCCATGATTCCCTGGCTCTGTTTCATTCAAAGAATCATGGGTGTTGTAGATCAAAACATCTGGGACAGGTTGTGCCTGACCTAGAGTGTCCCCTTTTTTTTTTGTCCTTCCCTATTTACTACTTGATTCGGTGAGGTATTATTTTTCTTTGGGATACTACAAGGTGTTTTTTTTTGCTTGTGCAAGAGTACAATACTGAGGTAGGCTTCTGGCAAATGAAGGGCCAGAAGATGATGAAAGAAGATGGCTGCCAACAGGGGACAGCTTCAAATTAGTATATCCTATCTCTGCTGTACCCCAAGTGGCAATGTCACCACCGGGAGTGTCTGCAAAATATGCAAAGAAACCTGAGGATGATAGAGCTGTGTTAATGACTCAAAAAACAAAAACAAAAAAAAAACAAAAAACTTTGGTTTATTACATTCGACACACAGGCATGACTTTTCAAGTTATATAACTATATAAGTTAAACAGCTGAATAAATGCAGTTACATAGTTAATCATGTTAGAAAGGCACAAAGTTCAAACTTAACAGGCAGTTAATTTCAGAAAGAGATGCTGACATTGAACCAAGTCAGTATATTACAAAAATGGAAGTTAGTCAAACATTCACTTGATTTTTCTATAACTACGCGCATGTACACATTTTGTTATCATGGAGGGGTTTACCTATACTGCTGCCGACAGCCCATTTGTTTAGTTTACGCTGTGGGAAATGTTTTTAAACCTCAAGGCAACACACATTCAATTCCTTTCCTTTCAATTTCCCTTGAAGTTAATAAAGGGAGTACTGCCAAGTTGTGTAACACTTGTTCCCTGCAAACACTAAAAATAAGACATGCCTCACTTTATTCTTTATTCTTCATCTTGGTAAAACAATTTTTAATCTGAGCAATGTTAGATCCATTGTCAGAAGCAAGTGTTATAGTGGAGTTGAAATCAGAATTACCCATAGGGGGAGCTATTAAGCTTTTGCCAGTTTTCCCAGTCTCTTTCAGCCTGTTGGTGTTTTAAACTGGCTTATTGTGTACATACAAATATAGATGGTGTTTTTGACACAGGTTATTCAGAACCTAGCTTACACTAAATTCTGCTATTGACTTGCAGTCTATTTTATTCAAGATCACACTTCTTAAACATAAATCTCATAGAAATTTGTGCTGTCTCTTTCCACCTTAAGTGTTCTCACAATGTACACAACAGCACACGTTTACAATCAAATACAAATCCCAAATGAAGGTGGTCAGAATAATACCCAATCTTTGAAATCTCAAATGATGTGCAGTATCTAAAACACATGCAAAAAAGTTTGATTGCTGAAACATGCAATATAATAGATCTATAAAACTCCTCTTATGTGTAAATCACTGTGGATATTCCTCACACCATCACATATACTATTTTATGTCATTTATTTCTTTTTATAACACCTTTTACCACTTCTGCCCATTGGGGAGTGGTCTGGGTGCCAACTCCCACTACCCTTAACTCTGCAAGTGTAATTATTGCAGTTTTTATAAACTGCAATAATTACCTTGCAGGGTTAACTCCTACTCTAGTGGCTGTCTAATAGACAGCCACTAGAGGGCACTTCCTGATCTATAGCACAGCTTTTCTGTGCTATAGCGTCGCTGGACGTCCTCACGAGGGACATCGGCGGTGGTCTCGGGTAAGTCACTGAAGGGGTTTTCACCCCTTCAGCAACATGGGCTGGGGGGTGGGAAGGAGAGGGGACCTGCTGTGCCAGGAAAACTGTTTTCCTGGCACTGGAGTGTCCCTTTAAGGAATCCACGCACGTAAGCTTAAAAAGGTTTGCACAGCACCAAGTGGGACCTTGCAGAAGTTTTAAACCCACAAAAAATGTTTTGTCTCCAAGCAAGAGTCTTATTGCTCAACCATGATCACCACTTGCATTGCACAGTCCCAATTTGTTTCTGCACCTTTCACACACTATGTGATTCCCGGTGTTCTCCTCCACGTGGTAGTTTGTTTAGATGTAAGTATAGCAGGTCACACTGATATTTCATCCCAATTGCTTTGAAAAGACTCAAAGGGCTGGGTGAAGTATGTCAACGACAGTACTACATCTCCCCTGATGCTTTGACAGCATTATGAGCAATGCAGTCCACAACTTCTCGAGTGCTGAAGGTTGCCTAACCCTGGCTTCCAGACAAAAAATGCATGGTCTATTATTGAAATAAGATTGCATGTATTATAGCCATACATGTGATTTAATACCCATTTTCAGTGTAGATCTCGGCTTACTCTTGTTATATGGCAGAAGCCTTCTTTGACCTCTTTCGTTGGAAGCAATGCTTCCCTTCAAAAACCATGCACAATCTGAAAGGCTGAAACTGTCCAAGGATCCATTTTAGACATGCCAAGCACTTTATCATGATTCCAGTATACATTCATTCACTGTAGCTCTTTATTGCATGGCCTTAGGCCAGGTTATGGGATGCTAATGACCAAAGAAGCTAACAATAACAGGTTAAGCTCTACAAATAGCTTTTTTATTTGTTTTTACTTTGTGTGCATTAAATGTGTATACACACAGGCTCTATAATAAATGTTGACAACCCAGGTCTCTACTTCCATTGCTTCACCTTTACCTCTTTCAGTTAACCGGCATCCTTTTAAAAACCATACACAACAAAGCTGTACCAGAATTTTTTTTTTCTTTCTTTTATCCTTTGTTAAAACTCACAAATTTACAGGTGAAAAATTCTCCGTTGCCTGACCTAGTTTGAACTCTAGTATAATGCGTACATACATTTTTTTTTTTTTTTTCTCTCTTTCGTCTTTCGAACCCCTCCAAACATATACAATATAATTGTGTAGTGTTGAATCATCTGCAGTTCGGAAAACTTACAGAGGAGGTTACCCTTTCAACTTATTGCCATCCCTAATTTTTTAGAATGTGTCAAATCGTTAGAGTGAAGTAGCTCTGAATTACAACTTGCGGGAGCGGTAGAAATTTACACTCACATAAAAAGTTAGTCTTCCATAAAATAATATTTAACCCCTTAAGGACACAACTTCAGAAATAAAAGGGAATCATGACGGAATATTTCCGTCATGTGTCCTTAAGGGTTAATCATTACAATATTATTCAGTATTTGATATTACACCAATAAGATTTATTATATGAATGCACTGTAAAACATGCAGGTGTCTGTCACAAACTAAATGATATACTGTCTTTTATTTTTCCCACAAAAGCAGTTTGTTAAAATTGCAGTCATACTATCCATTATCTGTAATGTGAAAACTCCTGTAGGTCTTAACAAAGGCAGATTATCCTCTGGGAGCCAATTAAAAATGGCAGTGTATATTTAAAGTGAAGTTGACGTGAACCTGCAGAGGAAGGTGTCACAAATGTACATTGGTTTACCTCTGTTTGTTCTTAATGAGCTGTTTTCTTCTGCACAGATTGCCCTCACACTGGATGATGGAGTGAATAAAATGGTAAACGCGTGTAATGGTTTTTCTAAACTTGATGGATTGGAAATATATAATTTCCTAATGCACTTTCACATCTAACTTTTGCATGATGCTTGTGTCTGCTGTGTGTAAATTTGAAAACGTTTTTGGAATTTTATTTATAACGGGAAAAATAACTGCATTCAAACTGTTAATTGAGTGAGCATGGAGTGAGACGTGTAACAAACTGCAATCCATACCGTTCTGATATTGAGTTAAACCTTTCATGTTTTTCGGTGTGAAATTAAGGACCTCGGGGATGACTGATCCTATTTGCAATGCAGTGATGCAATTTGCAATGCAAAATTGAATTTTAATTTTCCTGGAGCCTATCTTGCCTGCTCATGAGATTTGGATGCGTTGGTCCTGGTGACGCTTACAATCCTTTTTATATATATATATTTTTTTTGTTTAAGTGTATGGAATAACTTTTTATTATTCAGAGATTGTTTACCTTTCCTACTATCTTTTGAGACTTGCGTCATAATTTTTTTTTAATTATTTTTTTTTTTGAGGATTGCTTGAATTCCGAGTGATCTTTGTTTAGAGTTTAATTTATCATTTGGAGGAGAGAGATATGCAACCTGTTCTGCACTTATTTCAAACCTGTTTTAGGTTTGATGCCTCAAGCTTAATATTAGCTGAGGGGTGATACTGCAGTGTTAGTGAACCTGTAGTCTGGAGAGGATTGATTGGATCATTTGCAATTTATACTGCATATGCTGCAAATGTCAGTGAGTCAATCTGTAGTGGTCCTGTTACTTCCTGGTTTGGTTAGCTATTTGCACTAAATGCAAGAGCCAGCAATTGCCCAGAGCACCTGCCTTGCAAAGACTTCTCATTGAACTGCATTGCAAAGTCTGTGATTAGGAAGTCACATAAAGTCTTGATGAGGTTAGAAGATGATGGCTTGCAAAAACAGCAGATGAGATCTGCAGTTTTTGCAAGATATTTTTAGATATAACTCCAATGAAAAAATGCTTAATTAAATGCATACACGTTTTAATTTTGGGTATATCTACTAAACAGTGATTTTAATTTAGTTTGTATTTGGGCAGTGGAGTGTCCCTTTAATGTAGTTCTTGTGTCTACAGCTTGTCCCTGCAGGCATTTTAATGTAGAGAAAAGGCAGTGTTTACTGAGCTGCTTAGTAACTCCTCTAGTGGCAATCATTCAGATGGTCACTGGGAGGGGCTTACTAATTCCAAAACCTGCACTTTTGTTTTGTTTGTCACCATTATTCTGAAACGTTCTATGTGCTACAGCTTTTATTTCCCTAATTTAATAAATATATATATATATATATATATATATGAAATCCTACACTAGAGCTTACTGTATGTTTTTTTTTATTTTTATTTTTTTACAACTTTTTGCCATATCTCATTAAATCTAGAATATAATACCTCTAAACTATACTTAACAGGTATAGAACATTACATGCTAACATTATTCCCTAACACAAAACTTTTCTTACCCAGTAAAAAGTGTGCTTAAAGGAATTCAAAAAGTTATGTTCAAAAACCACCAAAGAGACTCCCTATCGACAGTGATCTATTCAGAAATATCTCAGAACTACTTGACAAAAACCCATTTCATAAGCATACTTACATTGTCATTAAAGCAGCATCTTATTTGTCATTTTATGGTTTTCTGAAACCAAAATAATTCACTGTTGAAAAGCCCTCCAGACAAGTCCTAAAGGGACACTCCAGTCACTCAGACCACTTCTGCCCATTGGAGTGGTCTGGGTGCCAACTACCACTACCCTCAATCCTGCAGCTGTAAATATTGCAGTTTTCATAAACTGCAATATTTACATTGCAGGGTTAACTCCTCCTCTAGTGGCTGTCTACTAGACAGCCACTAGAGGGCACTTCCTGGTCTATAGCACAGGTTTTCTGTGCTATAGCGTCGCTGGACTTCCTCACGCTATGTGAGGACCTCCAGCGTAGCTGAAATCTCCATTGGAAAGCATCCCACTGGCGGCCGCGCATGCGCAATCGGTTTCCCCCGCCGGCTGACGTTGGCGGGTTGGAGTGTGGGCGGACCCGAAACCACCGCCGAGGGACATCGGTGGGGGTCTCAGGTAAGTCACTGAAGGAGTTTTCACCCCTTCAGCAACATGGATGTGTGGTGGGAAGGAGAGGGTAAATGCAGTGCCAGGAAAACTGTTTGTTTTCCTGGCACTGGAGTGTCCCTTTAAGTTAAAAGATTTAACAAAAGGAAAGAATCACTGATTTTGCATACTAAAACCAATCAATCCGGTCCACTGGTAGAAGCTACTTTCTACCCTACTTCTTCCAAATGGTGTCCAGTTAGTTTTAGATATTCCGTCTCAAAATCAGAGCAGCCCTTAATATTTCAATATTTTTCCAAGGTACCCCAAGTCAAATGTTTTCCTGTCAGGGGCGGATCCAGAACCAAATTTTGGGAGGGGCACTTGTATATTATTTAAAGAAGCATAGTAGACACAATAACCACTACAGCACGCTGTAGTGGTTATGGTGCCTTGGGTGCCCTGGTGCCCTCCCAGGGCAAGTAGTCAAACTGTTTAGAAACAGTTTGACAACTTACCTGGGGTCTGCCAGGATAGGGACTTTTGTAGGGGATAGAGGCAGTGTGTGTGTGTGTGTGGTGTGCAGTGTGGGGTGGGGGGGGGGTGCAGTGTGTGTGTGTGTGTGTGTGTGTGTGTATAGGAGGGAAGGGTAGGAGGAGGAAGGTAGATTAATAAATATATACAGTTCCTGGTGCTATCATCATATCATATATCTCGCGGCTCCTCACACAGTTTGGGAACCGCTGCTCTATACACTAATAGTTTGACTAGGATTTAATCCATCTTCCTGTTCAGGCAATTTATTTCAGATGAGGGCTGCTAATGCAGCTTCAAGCAATCAAATTCCCACTCACATAATTAAAAAAATGGGTCGTTGGAAATCTTCAGCTTATGGCAGGTACATTTCAAACCCCGAGAAAGAAATTAGACTTGCGTTTAAATAACATTTCTAAGTACCGTATTTATCGGTGTATAACACGCACCTCATTTTTAGAAAGAAATTCCAGGAAATTTCCCCCCCTCCCATAGTATTCCCCCCCCCCTCATCCCATAGTATTCCCCCCTCATCCCATAGTATTCCCCCCTCATCCCATAGTATTCCCCCCTCATCCCATAGTATTCCCCCCTCATCCCATAGTATTCCCCCCTCATCCCATAGTATTCCCCCCTCATCCCATAGTGTTCCCCCCCTTTCCATAGTATTCCTCCCCTCCCATAGTACTCTCCCCCCCTCCCCTCCCATAGTATTCTCCCCCCTCCCCTCCCATAGTATTCTCCCCCCTCCCCTCCCATAGTATTCTCCCCCCTCCCCTCCCATAGTATTCTCCCCCCCCCTCCCCTCCCATAGTATTCTCCCCCCCCTCCCCTCCCATAGTATTCTCCCCCTCCCCTCCCATAGTATTCTCCCCCCTCCCCTCCCATAGTATTCTCCCCCCTCCCCTCCCATAGTATTCTCCCCCTCCCCTCCCATAGTATTCTCCCCCCTCCCCTCCCATAGTATTCTCCCCCCCCCTCCCCTCCCATAGTATTCTCCCCCCCTCCCCTCCCATAGTATTCTCCCCCCCCCTCCCCTCCCATAGTATTCTCCCCCCTCCCCTCCCATAGTATTCTCCCCCCCTCCCCTCCCATAGTATTCTCCCCCCTCCCCTCCCATAGTATTCTCCCCCCCTCCCCTCCCATAGTATTCTCCCCCCTCCCCTCCCATAGTATTCTCCCCCCCTCCCCTCCCATAGTATTCTCCCCCTCCCATAGTATTCTCCCCCCTCCCCTCCCCTCCCCTCCCATAGTATTCTCCCCCTTCCCTCCCCTCCCCTCCCATAGTATTCTCCCCCCTCCCCTCCCATAGTATTCCCCCCTCCCATAGTATTCTCCCCCTCCCCCCCCTCCCCTCCCATAGTATTCTCCCCCTCCCCTCCCCTCCCATAGTATTCTCCCCCCTCCCCTCCCCTCCCATAGTATTCTCCCCCCTCCCATAGTATTCTCCCCCCTCCCCTCCCCTCCCATAGTATTCTCCCCCCTCCCCTCCCCTCCCATAGTATTCTCTCCCCTCCCCTCCCCTCCCATAGTATTCTCCCCCCTCCCCTCCCCTCCCATAGTATTCTCTCCCCTCCCATAGTATTCTCCCCCCTCCCCTCCCTTCCCCTCCCCTCCCCTCCCCTCCCCATAGTATTCTCCCCCCCCCATAGTATTTCCCCCCCCTCCTCTCCCATAGTGTACTCCCCCCCCCTCCTCTCCCATAGTGTACTTCCCCCCCCCTCCTCTCCCATAGTGTACTCCCCCCCCCCCTCCTCTCCCATAGTGTACTTCCCCTCCCATAATTACTTACCTGTCCTGAAGCGTGGGCCGGCTTCCATAGTATTCTCCCCCCTCCCCTCCCATAGTATTCTCCCCCCTCCCCTCCCATAGTATTCTCCCCCCTCCCCTCCCCTTCTATAGTATTCTCCCCCCTCCCATCCCCTTCCATAGTATTCTCCCCCCTCCCCTCCCCTTCCATAGTATTCTCCCCCCTCCCCTCCCCTCCCATAGTATTCTCTCCCCTCCCCTCCCCTCCCATAGTATTCTCCCCCCTATTGTGCACACTTCCTTTCAGTCCCGCCGGAAACCGGAACCTGAAATTAAAGTTCCTGTACCGCGGTGCGCGCTGTGAAGCCGGCCCACGCTTCAGGACAGGTAAGTAATTATGGGATATCGGCGTATAACACGCACCCACGATTTTTCCCCTATTTTCAGGGGAAAAAAGTGCATGCTATACGCCGATAAATACGGTAATTTGTGTATGTTAATTGTTTAATGAAAATGTAGTATTCATAATTTATGCCCTCTTTATTAGAGGCCTAACCATCTCATCGGTTTCGGTACACCTCAATCGACTTATGTACTAATCGCATTCCATGTATTTAAGGTTTTCGGCTGATAATATCCTGAACACAAATACATTTTGTGTCTTGCCTTCCTTTGCCCCACTCTGGCATCTCATTTTTGTACCAGGAGTTTCCTAATACTCTCCTACACTAAGGAGTAAAACCCTGAACAGTTTAACACTTACCGGAGTCCTTCAGCTGCCCATTCTGTGATATTGCTAAATCAAAACTTCCCATTCCACTTTATCAATATTAATTTTGTCCTTATTTGGCTGGAATTCATTAGCGGAGTGTCAACTGACACACTCTGACAGTGATTTTAATCTGCATAATTGATCCTGCCAAATTCACGTTCATGGATCTTCTCAAATTCACAAAATCCCAGATTAGCAACTGGAACCATAGTGATTTAGTTCCATGCATTTGCATTGTTAAAGGACCACTCTAGTGCCAGGAAAACATACTCGTTTTCCTGGCACTAGAGTGCCCTGAGGGTGCCCCCACCCTCAGGGACCCCCTCCCGCCCGGCTCTGGAAAGGGGAAAGGGGTTAAATCTTACCTTTTTCAAGCGCTGGGCGGAGAGATCTCCTCCTGCTCTCCTCCTCCGATCCTCCTCTTCTCCTCCCCGTCGGCTGAATGCGCACGCGCGGCAAGAGCTGCGCGCGCATTCAGCCGGTCACATAGGAAAGCATTCATAATGCTTTCCTATGGACGCTTGCGTGCTCTCACTGTGATTTTCACAGTGAGAATCACGCAAGCGCCTCTAGCGGCTGTCAATGAGACAGCCACTAGAGGACATAGAGGGAAGGCTTAACCCATTCATAAACATAGCAGTTTCTCTGAAACTGCTATGTTTATGAAAAAATGGGTTAACCCTAGAAGGACCTGGCACCCAGACCACCTCATTAAGCTGTAGTGGTCTGGGTGCCTAGAGTGGTCCTTTAAGGGGGAATTTTCACTTTCTAGAATTTATTTTTTTTCAATTTTTTTTTTTTTTTCCCAAATATAATTTTTATTGAAGGGAAGTTAGCAGTGCATATTACATCGATACATTCAGTACATATTGTCTTTTATACTATAACATTGTTCGACATCCACCTATCTATTACAACTCTGAGCATTACAGTCTAAGCATTTGCACTTCCCCACTAGCGGGGAGTTAGTAGGTATTGTGCTGCGTGTCTAAGGTTCAAGCACAGTTGTTTATTTGTGTCCCTGTAGCAGTTAGGCTAAGCTTTGCCGTATGACCGCTAACTGTTTCGTAGATATCCTACGTCGAAATTGAGGGGGTCAGTGCGTGGGACCAGGTTGCTTAGCCAGAGTATGTGACCCACGTCAATGGGCTTTGTTGAAAACACATGTCGCTCGGATGCGTCACTGTACTATCCTGTACATATACAATTTTTAACATCATAGAAACATAAATTCAACTTGGGGAAGGGTTACAGAAGGGAACATTAGGGATGTTAAGTTCCCATTCCTATTATTCAGGTAATGTGAATTGCTGTGTTCTAAAGCCTCATCTTGTCGTGTGTTGTACTTTTTACAGTAGTTCAGTGTGTGTGTGTGTGTATGCCCCCGTTAGCAACGTTATCCCTATATTTTTGGCTGTTTGTTTCTTTTCTTGTGGTCCAGCATTCCCACTCCTGTATCCATTTACTTTCGCAACCCCGTATCTTGCTAGCCATTCTCTCGTATCCACTGATTGTGTCTACTAGTGATACTCTCCATTGTAGGGACCCCTGTGCTCTTCCTGTGGAACGCTAGGTTGATTTTTGCGACCGTGAGGATAAGAATCACCTTGTGGTAGGGAGGATTCGCTATACCTGGAATCATGTGCAGAAGATCGCATGTCGGCTGTTTAGGGAGAGCATATTGTGTGGTGTCGGAGATAAGCGTTCCCACCCTTTCCCAATACTTGTCTAAGGCTGGACAGTCCCAGAATGTGTGTAACATAGTGCCTATCTGCCCCTCACATCTCTGACACTCCCCTGTAGATGCACGGCAGTCTATAGGGCACCAGGTACCACCTCATGGTAATTTCGCAGAAGGCCTCCCTTCCTAGAAATTTTTAAAAAGGTGTCTACTTATTCCTCTGTTTTACAAATATGTATTTGTGACATATGAAAAATTAAAAATAAATGCAAAGCATTACACCTCTCGCCTGCAACTAGGCGCCACCATCTTAGATCCTGGAAAGTCTGTGTTTTAAGCACAGGAAGCACTTCTAGTGACAGTCACTCAGACTGCCACTATAGGTGTAACTAGCCAGAAATATAGTGGCTGTAGACACCAGAGCCACTATATTAAGCTGTATTGGTTCTAGTGACTGTAGTATCCCTTTTAAAGTTAGAGTTTGAATGTTTCTTTGGCAAAGTACTCACCTTCCTATGTCTTTTGTAGACCACTACGATTGATGATATGAGCGCTGCAGGAGTGGTTATACAGTGTGCGTTACTCATTATTTCCTTGTTGAAATACAGTATGCATCAGATAAAGCTTCCCCTGCTCCTCCTGCAAGACATTTCATGTGTGAGAGGCTGTTAGTGGGCAGATAGAAAGTGGTCCCTTATGCTTCCTGTGCGGTTTAACATACAGATCAGGGGCAGAGCCAGCATGATTCAAACACAGCCCTGGCCAATCAGCATCTCCTCATAGAGATGAATTGAATCTCTGAGGAAAAAACAAAGAGAAACTGGAAGCTAAGGGGAAACACTCAATAGGTGGGGTTAACCCACAGTAAACTACCAAAGTAGTAACAGACAAGATGAGAAACTAGAGTGCCCTTAAGAAATTGATTAAAATGTAACTTTTATTAATACGATAATAAAAAGTGACTGAGAAGTGTTTAAACGTCAATAAAGTAATAACCTATTGAATGTGTAAAAAATCATCAGCAATTTGTAACCCCGTGTGTCTAGGATAGCGTAGTGCCTCAATCCTAGCACCTAAGGATCAAGTAACAGATATTGAGTGTATAAAGATTGATCAGCAGATTTAGACACAAAATGTGTCTAGGACGGCATGGTGTCTCAAACCTAGCACATAAATATATCTAAAGTTATAAACCGAACATAATTGTGGTGAAATACTACATATAAAAGTTCAGTTAAAACATGCAAATGGATCGAACATATAAATGTATAATAGATGTAACACACAGAGGATCTGTTCAAAAGTTTTCAGAATGCCTCTGACACATGCTAATTGCAACAAAACAATGTTGCAGTAAATGCTTGGTAACAGTAGCTAATAATGCTAGATCCCAATATAGAGCTTAAATAGCTCAGATGTATATTCATTGCCACAAAATAATGTTACGGTTCATGCCTGGTGAAAGTAGCTAATAATGCTGATCACACTGTAGAGCTGAGATAGCTCGAGCTGAATCACTCAATCTGTTAGAAAACACGGGAGCTAGACTGTCAGAACTAACCTATAATAATAGATATGTAACTAATACAGTTGCTAATCGGAAAAAGTGAATAGCCACCCATCTCTGGAGAATAAAGAGGATGGAGGCTAGTTCAAAACGTCTGCTCACAAGCTAACAGAAAAACTGCTCGGGATTCATGAAGGAGTGTGGAGATACCGGTCAGACTCGACACTTACAGCTGTTACTGTGAATCTCCGATGGCCCCTGACGCGCGCGTTTCGCCACAACTCATCAGAGGGGAGTTCGATCCATTTGCATGTTTTAACTGAACTTTTATATGTAGTATTTCACCACAATTATGTTCGGTTTATAACTTTAGATATATTTATGTGCTAGGTTTGAGACACCATGCCGTCCTAGACACATTTTGTGTCTAAATCTGCTGATCAATCTTTATACACTCAATATCTGTTACTTGATCCTTAGGTGCTAGGATTGAGGCACTACGCTATCCTAGACACACGGGGTTACGAATCTCTGAGGAAAGTTCAGTGTCTGCATGCAGTGGGAGGAGATACTGAATCACAGGATGCTCGTGCACAGCAGATCTGAGTGGAGGGAGGCATATTATGCCTCAATCAACTCAGAAGTCCCTCTGGTTCACTCTGAATGACTGCAACTGGAGGTGTTCCTAGCTTTCAATGTAAACACTGTATTTTCTCAGAAAATACAGTGTTTACATGAGAGGGGCTGCAGGGAGCTATAGTTCTCACCTGAACAACCTCATTAAGCTGAAGTTGTTCAGGTGACTATAGTGTCCCTTTAAGGCTGACTGGACTACAGGGGACACTGGCAAGGCTATTGGTACTTCTCTCCACACCAGCCTATTTTAGCTCAAAATGGATTTTTATGAGTGCTGATAACAGGTGCTCCCTAGAAGTCAAGTCTCTTGAGAGCGAATAACTAGGTACCAAAAAGCGGTTTACACGGTATCGCTACAATTTCTTTTGGGAACTAGCTCAGAGAGACTTTAACTTCCAGAACTGGTGTCATGCTGATTAGACCCACAACCAGGGCCGCACAGGACACCATGGCAATGGAGTGTCATGCGGCCGACACAGCTCGCATATGGCTGGGTGTGAAGTGTGTGCACTGGCTCCAGCGGGTAGCAGACTATCCTAAACCCCCCCCCCCCCCAAAAAAAAACACATGGTAACAGTGGGTGGGGGGGGGGGGGGGGCTTTGTCTGATAGCAGAGGCGGGGTTATAAATGGCAGCAGGGGCGGAGCTAAGTGCGCCCCGAAGCCGCTGCTGCACAGGAAGGGGGAGTCAGGAAAGTGTCCCGGCTTTCCAAACAACTCCAGGAGCTGCAACTGTCTCCTCCCTTACAGACCATAATGGAGTGAGGTAACTTTCCATTTGTGCTACTGTCTCCTCTGTGTGTGACTGCAACTGTGTGTATGACTGTCCCCTATACAAACACTACACCCCTATATACACACACTATACATGGATGAAGAAGGGGGTGGGGGGCACTGTCAAGATTTTTCGCACAGGGCGCTTAAGGGCGGCCCTGCCCACAACGTTGAAACTGCAGACTTCTGGTCACTGGTCTCTTTAGATCATAGCCAATGCTATGATAAAAAATAAAAAAGCTGTATTTAAGTTAGTGTCCATTGTTAAGGGTATATTCTGAAATGCAGTATGAGGTCTGAAGCATGATGCCTGTCTGTTCTCATTTGCATGTTTAGCTGGAAACTCTGGGACAGTTGTAGAAACATGATTACCCAAGTTTCTTTTTTTTTCCCCTACCCAATTAAGTAGAAGTAACCGGTCCCCCTAGTGTCTGTCATTTTAGAATCCACAAAGAAAAGTCGCTTTAGCTTCATTTACAAGGTGCATTTTCTTCCCTTTTGAATACGAGGGGAAAAAATACATTTCTGAAAATGAACACCCACCCTCCCCCTCCTTATAACCTGTTCCATTTTGCAATTCACACAGACAGGAACTTGTTCAGCCTTCCTACACCCTGCGGCCAAAGGGCATGAACAACAAAGAATGTTTTCCATTGTGCTTTTAACAAGTTTGGATTTCTTTTTTTTTAAGCAGTGCACAATACTTAATATATTGTATGGAGCCAGTGAATTCTGGGCTTTTAGAATGCATTGTCCACACTGTGTTGGAGGCTCTTACTGCTCCTTGGTGTTTCCTTGTTTTTAATATGCACACAAACAATGAGAGAATAATAAAATATAATTTGTATATACAGAAATAATTATCAGATTCCTTATTAACTGCCTCTGCCTCTGGGAAAATGTACACCTTATATGTCCCCATGGGATGGTTTGATAGGTGCAATAGATAATGAAATATTTTTCTATATTTCCCATTTAATTTCTGACTACAGTTACTAATGAATTGTATGTGAGGATCTGCTTTCTACAATTAAAAAGGCAGGGCCAGTAGACTGTTTACATGCCAGGCCTCACTCACAGTGATCATTTGGAAATAGACAGGAAGACATCCCAACCAGTAAATTCTATGGAGGGCTTAAAGGGTGATATTTACTTGCCTTTCAGCCCTCTCTGTCCTGCTGGCATGCCCCCTTAGATGACATAATCAGTCATGCTCTTAGCCAATTTAATGCATTGGGAGTGTGCAGTATAATGCCACACTGCACCAATTAGATGGTCTCGGTTACCATCTCATTAATATAGCCGAGCTTCACTTGGCCACTCTAGCAGAAGTGCCTCTAGTGGTTGTAAGCGTGACGGTCAGTAAAGGCATTTAAACACTGCAATGTAAACATTGCCGTTCCTGCAGAACGGCAAAGTTTTCAGTTGCAGTGATATACAGGTGTTCTAGATTATTTTAAATAAACAAATCTGTTTAAATGTCTCTGTTCCTGTCCAAATCTGAGATGAATAAATTGCGTATACGCAGAAGTAAATTCACACTGACACACGGAGTTCAGGTTAAAATAACTTCGAGGAAATTTATTGGCATCTGATTAAAAAGCGGGCTCGCAGACCCTTTTAAGAGTGAAATTGCATCATCATTGAATATCAAGATAACAACAAATAAACATCATTAATTGGATTAAGTGTTAAATGGTTATGTCAATGTCCACCCATCAATATTATTAATTGGCTCCAACACTAAGTGGTTAGCTAAGTGTCCTCCCACCGGGAGGTGGCGTTATTCTGGACAGGGGTGTGGACAGATGGCTCAAGCGCCATCTTTCCCAACACGAGGCTTACTCGGTGGGAAGGGGGGCTTTGGCGTCATTTTGGGTAGTTAGTGACGTCAGACTCTAGGTCAGGTTCAGGGTCTTTTTTATGAAAGAACATTTCATACAGGCAGTTTCTCATGGCTTAGCTATAATATACTTTGTTGCATGTTACAGGAACTTGATAATTCCGGTGTTAGTCATGTCCTTCTAGAAACTACAGTCTCTGTTCATTATTCTAAATGCTGTTAGGAAAATCTGTCATGTAATGTAGACAAAATGGAGTTAGTACAAAAATTCAATACATGATCAATAAAAGGCTTTAATAATTCTACATCACAGGGACATGGCACCCACACCACTTTAATGAAATGAAGTGGTCTGGGTGCCTATTGTGCCCCTTTAAACACATTCAAGTACTTTAAATTGGACACTAATTGTGTCAAAATGGCAATGTAAGAAGCACAAAAGTTCCATGTGAAATGTGAACTGTATTTCTCGGAGGAAAACAAGCAATTTTAGGATGATTGACACCTACAAAACTTTTCTTCCCAAAGGTTTGAAGACTAATATCCCACCTCCATAACCGCTTCACTCCTTTCCGATTTTAGGACGTGCTATGCTATCCCTTCTTAGGAGTGCTTTAACGTTGTTAGGACGGTATAGCACACCATAACGATCTGGCCCTCCCGTCAGCTCACCTTCTTTCCCAGCACACAGATCCCGATTGGGGGTCCTGCCCGGCAGCCATATATTTCATTCCAAGTGTATTTTGATATTGATTTTGAATATTGGGATGACCGAGCTGCTTTAACACCGAAGTTGGTGCTTTTGCTTTATAGCACCTTTGCCTTTCTCTCAGTATGACGTTTTCAGCCTATCGGGATTTGACAGCTAAAGTTTCCTCATACTGCAAGAAGGTTGTTAATGTTATGGAGGCAGGAGTGTTCCTTTTAAATTTAGGAATACAAACACCTTCATCCTTGAACTGGACAACTTCTTCATAGCCCCATGTTAATTATTGTTCTAAGCTCTGTCCTTTGCACCGGGCATTCAGCATAAAGAAAGATCTTGCTCATTTCAATGTTTGCTCCTTCTTTGCAGAGCAAAGAGACATTGTATGTATTCTGGTGAGTAGAATCATCCCCTTCAGATTTTTGGTAGTAAACACTGTCTTTTCAGAGAAATTGCAGTGTTTACATTACATCCTAGGAATACCCCCACTGGCCACTCCTCAGATGGTTACTAGAGTTGCTTCCTGGGGCAGACGCTGAACTTTCCTCATAAGGCTGCATTGATTCAATGGATATCTATGAGTAGATGCTGATTGGCCAGGACTGTTTGAATTGTGCTGGCTCTGCCCCTGATCTGCCTCCTTGACAGTCTCAGCCAATCCTATGGGAAAGCATTGTGAATCACTTCTTATGAAAAAAAGATAGGGTCGCACTCAGCCACAATATACCAATCCAGGGTGCTACTGAGCATGGGTCAGCAAAAAAACACATGAAATATACATGAAAAGAAAAAAATCTCAGGCACTCACTGTGATTGTATCCAGGCAGATTTATTTGCAACGTTTCGACCTGTGAAGGTCTTTATCAAGCTTGATAAAGAGAATCACTTGTCATGTCAGGGGCAGAGGCAGCAGTGGCAGACTTGCATACAAGTAAGATATTACTATATTTATGGGGGCTAGATGGTGGTTTTAACACTATAGGGTCAGTATTAGATGTTTGTGTCGCTAACACTATAGTGTTTCTTTAATACTAGTTTCATAGGTGATTTTTCAATACTTTAGCCAGTGATGTAAAGTCAAAAGAAATTACCATTCTCATTCACCATCCCTGCATAACTGCATAAAAGCATTGCACTGTTGCTTGTCATCCATTGTAATTTTCAAATATGGAGTTATTCAGATTTGAATTTGACATATGGATTCTACACAGCACTACAAAAAGTGAACAGCTCAAATCCTTTGCTATATATCTAGCTTAAATATGTTGTCTGAAACAAAGTAATGCTAATTGATGTTGGTGAAGAGAGCTGCGCAGTCACAAATCAAAATTTAGTATCTCGGCAAGAATATTTTAAAATCAAACCATTTACACATTGCTTTTATTTGGAATTATTTTAACCAGCAATCTTATGTCTTACTACAGATGTGATTTTTAAGAACAGGTTTTGCAGCTTACTTATACTGAAGGCAATATGAAGTTGTATGGAGTGGCATGCCCCTGTAGCCAAATAGAAAGTATGATCTGTATGCGAGTGTAAAAATAGGTCCGCTGAGTTGCAGTGGGATTTATTGGCTCACAAAACTCTTGTTTGTTCATTAAGCATGTTGACGATTTTATGCCAGAAATCAAGTTTTCACTTAGGTCATTGCCTGTAAGATCCGTCTTTAAGAACCGCAGTCAATGGCTCCCACTGGGAATACCAATTAAACATGGACAGGGCAATAAAATACAGGCTTATGTAATTTAACCTGCGCATTGCACTTACAAAGGAACACTCCATTGTTACAAACAAAAGCCTATGAGCAGTTTGACACAAAATAGGCTGTCAACCAGATGCCCGACCTAGTCCCTCGCTTGCCGTATTGTTAATGCAGAAATATAATTTTCAAATTAACATGAATTTTTCTTTTACAGATATTAATGACATTGATTGACTGAGAGCACCAACACACACTTGGCCAGCCTATGCTCTCCATGTCAACAAAATTAGCATTGCAAATTCAAATGTGTAAGTTCCGCTCTGGTGTATGTGGAGCCATGGGTTTTGCCACAGGTGTCTGTGGAATACTTATTTGTGTCAAACAGCCCTAACTATTTGGTACTGAACAGGGGAAAGCACTAGTTGTGTGCTAGCACTATAACCACTGTACTTACTGAAGTGGTTATGGTGCTTAGCCCTTTATGACTTAAATTATTAAGCCAGGTTTAAATCTTACCTGTGTGAACTGTGTAAACATAATTTTTCTTCTGATTTGTGGTTTGCCAGTGCGGGGTGGATTTGTGTGCAGCATAAGGATGTGTGCCAGTGGAAAATATTTGTTTGGCATGCCAAGGTGTGTTAGTATGTGTTTTGTGTGACAGCATGGTTTTCACTAAACTGCTTAGTTTTTCCATCACTGCTGTTTTGGCTTATATTTCATTATTCATGTGAATTGATACTAATGGTAGAACATAGTCTGTATTAAAGGACCACTATAGTGCCAGGAAAACATACTAGTTTTCCTGGCTCTATAGGGTCATTGGGTCCTCTGCACCCTCTGGGCCCCCCTCCCGCCGGGATCTAGGGTGAGGAAGGGGTTAATCCCATACCTTTTTTCGAGCGTCGGGCTCCCTCGGCTCTGGGGACTCTCCTCCTCCTTTCCCCATCAGCGGCTGAATGCGCATGCGCGGCATGAGCCGTCTGCACATTCAGCTAGTCCATAGGAAAGCATTTTCAATGCTTTCCTATGGATGTTGGTGTCTTCTCACTGTGTAAATCACAGTGAGAAGCGCCTCTAGCAGCTGTCAATGAGACAGCCGCTAGAGGCTGGATTAACCCATTTGTAAACATAGCAGTTTCTCTGAAACTGCTATGTTTACAGAAGAAAGGGTTAATCCTAGATGGACCTGGCACCCAGACCACTTCATTAAGCTGAAGTGGTCTGGGTGCCTATAGTGGTCCTTTAACTCTGTATCTGGTACCATACTCTGTTCACTGAGCTGTGCGGAGTAACGAGACAGGAACAAGAAAGCACATCAATGCTCCTGCTGCAAAAATGAAATGCCCTGCCCGGCACTCGAATACATAGTAGACGAGGCCTGCTAGGGAAAAAAAAAAGGTTCATAAACGTTACACTCCTAGGGATCGCTAATTGCAAGTAGATATTTTAAGTCCTGATTATAGTTTTGTTTATTTGTTTATCATCACTGAAAAGGTTTTGGTTCAATCCCTTCAGCATTGTAGTTTATCAGTGATTCAGAGCAACTGAATGCTGCTAACCTATACAAATATTTTGGCTACATCCTATGCTTTGTTTTTCCCCACACTCTTTGAGGGAGGGACAGGGCTGCACCCAAAGACTAACGCAGTAACCACTATGTTATCTGTCACGAACGTGTGCTATTGGTCCAGCCGAGACAGTGGAGAGGGTGTGGAAGGGAAAAGGTTAATGACACCAGACCCCTGGTTACCTGTTGCTTGTCCTAGCAACCACTAAATTAACCCCTGCAATCCTTTCTACACTAACACCCTAGTACACACTTTACTGCCACCACCAAGACTTTATATCCGGGCGTCTTAGGTTATCCCCCACACAGTAGAATTATACGATCACAACCTTACTTCACTGATCAGACCTATATAATTAACCCTTTTGGTAACATGTTTACCTGACCTCAGAAGAGTAAACTCATAGAGAACAAAGACACAAGCTGATTATGTAAACATTTAATCTGACAGTGAAATAAATGACATATAGAAACACAGATAACAAATTGCAAAATAGTCCATAAAAAAAAGTGAGAAAACACAAGAAAATCCTTACATATATTTACCCCTATAAAATTATTTTGGGAGATTCAGATGTTACAGGTCTCAAAGTAGTTGCTGACAAAAGAAATCTCCCCTGGATAGTCCAACATTCTCATTATATACCTTTTTTAAAACTAGTTGTTTCTCAGTGGGCAGACTCCAGGGTGGATCAGAGGGGTTTGGCCTGTCTGTTTATTGCCCACTCCATATTTTTTTAAATTATGTTGTCCTTTAAAGACCCCACAGTCAGAACATATGCACAAATACCTTTTACAATGCCCTATGTCCAGCTCTGGTGATGGTTATCTAGAAGTTTTATGGCTTATGCCTGGTGTAAGATCAAAGCCCACAATAAATGTTATCCCAACGTTTACAAAAACAACTCATAACTTATATCAAATGCCAATTCATGCTTTGGCATGACAATATCCTGTGCTAGTTTGATACTTTAAAGGGACACTATAGTCACCAGAACAACTACAGCATATTGCATTTGTTCTGGTGAGTAGAATCGTTACCTTCAGGCCTTTTGCTGTAAACACGGTCTTTTCAGAGAAAATGCAGTGTTTACATTACAGCCTAGTGATAACTTCACTGGCCACTCCTCAGATGGCTGCCAGAGATCCTTCCTGGGTCATGGCTGCCTAAAATACATCCAAACATTCAGTGTCTCCTCCCTCTGCATGCAGACACTGAACGTTCCTCATAGAGATTCATTGATTCAATTCATCTCTATGAGGAGATGCTGATTGGCCAGGGCTGTGTTTGAATCATGATGGCTCTGCCCCTGATCTGCCTCTTTGTCAGTCTCAGCCAATCCTATGGGGAAGCACAGTGATTGGATCAGGCTACCACTTCTGATGATGTCAGCAGACTGCTTGTTTTTCTGAGTCAAACAGCATGCAGAGTTACAGCTTCAGGCTTGAATACAGTAAGATTTTGCTTTATGTTATGGAGGCATGAGGGGCCAAGGGTGTCTAGATGGTGGTGCCGAAGGTTGCCTATCCCTGCTATAGTGATCCTTTAAGTATCTGTCAGGAATAGAGAGAAAGGCCCAACATGCAGAGTGTAACAGTAAATCAGGAATAAAAGGAAAACGGGCCGCAGAGTAGGTGGGCTTTACGTAAGAGAGAAAGAGAAGCAAAGTACAATAGCCTAATCAACGATTATATATTATATACAGGATTATATATCTATAGCCGAGATCAAACCTTAACTTTAAACTGACACACATGCAGACACAGTTCTCATTTAAACACTCAGATAATACACACTGCTACACGTGTGTGTGTGTCTGCGTGCACACACTGAATAAATGTATGTGTGTGTATACATAGCAGTTGTTCTATTTAATGGTTGGTGATTTGTATGCCTGCAGGTGATCATTATATAAAATACCTCCTGATTCTATGTGTAACTAGTAAATAAGTAGAAATAGCAGCAGCTAGTGACAATTCATATGGATTCTTGACAGTGCTAAACACCGTTTTGTGAATAGCATTTGCACATGCAGTGTGCACACACTTTACAAATATTTGTACAGGCATATAATTAAGTAAGGCTTCAGATGCATTGACCCCCACGCCCCCCCCCCAAAATAAAAAAAATTAAAAAATAAGCAACTGTGCAAGGACACATATGGCTATAAAAAGGAGCATATGTTATCGTACCTGCAACTTGTCCATTTTGTATGTTTTTATTCCTGTTCTACAATAATTGTTCTGTTTTATTAATGTCTTGCTTCTTGCAGGTTAAATAACTGAAACCAAATGAATGTTTGTTTGTTCTTCCCTTAATCCAACTGCCACATACACCCATATACTATTTATTTTAATTAATCTAGAACAAACACAAGGATAATGAAATGGCATCGCTGTCCATTACCGCGCTCGGGAACTGGTTACTGATGCAGACAGAAGCTAAGAGCAGATTTAAGGACAAGCAAAGCACACCACACATTTGATAATCAACTGAACCTAACTCTCTCTTCTTCCATAAATGTATCCTTCTCTTCTACTAAGGTTACTATAAAACAGAATGTTTTAGTCTTGGTTAGTCTTTGAGTATGGCGCATTAATACTAGTTTGTTTATTATTATTATTTTTTTATTCTAGTGTAATCTTTAAAGGGACACTATTAATGTAGTGGATCTGGTTAGTATAGCTAGTCCCTGCAAGCTTTTCTATACAAACACTGCTTTTTCAGAGTAAACTTAGTAGGTATACCCCCAATGAAACCATATGTGCCTCTTGGTATTTAGTTTTATTTTTTTCCTTTGTGGGTATATCAGAAAATGGCTTGGGGAATAACTGGATATCTTTTGTCTGCAGCCTTTGCAAGTCCTCCCCGCTTTCCCATAGATATAGGTCTCCATTTGGGTTTCCCATTGTGAAGCCTCTGTGCTGAAGCTGCAAGTTCACAATTTCAGCTTTCCAATGCTTCTCAGTAAGCAGTTATACAGGGAAAGTAGGTGCGCACTAGCACAACACCCTCTTCCTCTAGCTCCACACAAGTGGAAACTTGCATGGCTGGCAGAGAGGTGTTTCTGTCCCTGACTATAAAAGTGCCAATTTCTATTAAAGCTGCCCCGTTATTAAAATGTTACAAATGTGACAGACTCTAGACAGAAGCTGAAGTACTTTGTGTGTGGATTGGCCCAGAATGCACGATCGAGAGCATGTGCTCATATCACAGCCAGGTATTTTGTGCCACAAAGCACTGGGCCTTATGTATTTTATGCAACTTTATGTTGTAAATGAATCATAGATGGGTGCGTAAATCCATAATTAAACAGAAATTATAGGCTGATAAAGTGGATATTGTTTAATGCACTTGAAAAAGTAAAAAAATTACCTTTTCAGATTTTCCTCTATCCCTAAAATCACACCTCATCTCTGCAACTAAGCTGATCCAACCCTCTTTTTTATCCAGCACCATCTTCCTTCTTCATGCTGAGCAGTGTCCAGTCAACAGCCTCTCTTAGAGACACAGTGACCTCCGCCCTCCCCCAACAACCAAAAACCCCACACAAAATAGGGTTGGCGTAACTCTTTTTAATATCTATCTATATATCGTCGTAACAATGATATGCCTCATAGGTAGCATATATTAAACCATCCTGTTTTCTATACACAAATGTATACAACATCATTAGGGAGTCTAATAGAATGGAATATAGAACTGTCTAGGCTACTTGACCTTTTATTAGATGTAAATATGCAGTAAAAAAAAACTCAAGTTATTTATTAAAGCTTTTCACATTTTTTTGTGTTTTTATCTATTATTTTTTTTTTTTTTTACTTGTTTTGACATCAATGTGCAGGAGATGATTACCTCTAATTTTCTATTTTTTTTTCTCATCTTAAACAGTGAAATATTTTAAAAACTACATCATTCTGATTTGGGGGGATTTTTCAGTCTCATCCAACTCATTAGGTTTTTGGGTCAGGAGGATTCCCCCCTCCCCCCCATCCTTCTAGTATTTACAACCATGTTTAAAAACGAAAAGGGGGGAAAAAAAACCTTCACGTCGTTCTTCCAGTTTTAAAATTATCATTGTTAAAATTACTTTAATTTCAGGGAAATTAAATGCTAGCTTAGCATTGTCTCTGTTCAGATACTGCAACTGTCTTTTTATGCTGAATACTGTAAATAGAATGAATTAATGCAGTCCTGGGCCAGAGCCAGCTGTAACTGCAGTATGTTCTCTAAATTCACTCTTCAAATATTTCTGAATTTCAGGGTGCAGAGCTGATTCGAGTTCCTTTCCATTGTCTTCTGGGAACAGTTACCCTATTAAACTCTGGCACTAAGTTTAAAGCTTGAAGCCTGTTGTTGTACGGTTCCAAACTAGTTGGTTAAGAAGGAGTTACTTGTTGCACAGAGCAGGATTTCCATATGAGTGCCTGGGAGAGTTTTGGCATATGAAGCCAGAGGACCTATAAATAGACATTAGCAGCCTCCCAGGCAGGTCTAGTTTCCAAATCTCGCTGACTTCTCCGTACTCAAGCATTATCGCCCTGGTTGGGAGTTGGGTGCTACAGCACAGTTTCTTTATGACTCCTACCTAACTGAAGGCACCATGTATAGGAGCTAAAACCTTTTTGATTGTAAATTTGGTTTCTGGGTATCCATGGAAATTCAACACTGCAAATATGGTTGAAGATACAGGTATGACTCTTTCAGTATTGACCAGAGTACAAACTTTTTAGACTTTCTGTATTTGTTACTTATAACTTAATCCATACAGGTTGTTTGGATAAGCCTTGATGGTGGGTGTTGTGTCAAATGATTTCTGCTTTACTGAGATGTACACAATGTGCTATATAATTTTCTGGAATTTCTTTAATCGAGACTGTGTGTGGTTTTTGTTTTTGTTTGTTTTTTTTATACATTTATTTTGTGTTCTGTCTGGTTCTAGAACAATTAAATGTTACACATGAAAAATGTGTAAAAAAAACAGTAGATTTCCCAAATCTGTGAAGAAACAGTTGTTGGCCTTGCTGATATTGAATAAATAACTGACTTTTTGTTTATATATAATTGTTGTTTTCCAACACGTCGATATTAAGCAGAAAATGTCGACGGCTGCTGTTGAGTCTTTGATCACCACTTCTTCCAATCCTGAGTTTGCAATTTTATTCATGGCTTCTGCCCGTGTACGCAAATATATCCACAGCTCCACTTGCATGCTCATTTAGCTATATCTTAATCCGGGTCAAGTTGATGTGAGCTGAATATTAAAATTAGAAGACGCTCTGATGTTGCTGTGACAGATTACAGATTGACTTCAAAATAGAACTGTGGAAAGGAGGTGGCTGTCTGTGCCGTCTTATTGAGCAGAATGTGAACACAGCCCTATATTTGTATAGCCGTGATCCTTTCTTTATTAAATGATAAATTCCATAGTTGTATATGGATTGAAATACACATTCCTTCTTTCTGCTGCTGGATGTGTTGGGATTTCTACAAGATTAGTCCTTGTTATTTTTCATGGGTGTTAATTATAACTGCCTTAAGGCTGCAGAAGTTGTGGAAGACCTAAACTCCTAAAATAGGCAAAAGTTCTTTTTTGCTTCTAATGATGATGCACTCTTAACCGTCCCACCTTCTTGTATTCTGATCACCGAGATGTATTATCCCGACAAGAGACAGACATTCTGACCAGTTGTTGGGAACATGTCGTGTTTTTTATTTATTTATTTTTTACTTTTTTTTTTTTTTTTCTACAAAAGAATGCCCCTGTAAGAACTTGCAAGGTTAAATGTACTGAGTCGAACAGTAGACGTGTTAAAATAGAACTAAGAAAAGCGTTTAACACTTACAGTGGCAAATTGATGATAAACGTTATAAAGCAAAGTACTCAATTTATGTTTCTTCTGTTGATTTTAAAAGTTTGTGTAGCAAACTGACTTTCACCATATTAAATGAATCGCTAATGACTGTTTTGCAGAATAAGTATGTTTTATATTTATTTGTAATTATACTTTTCTTGAGTGGAATATGGAACCAATGAAATGTGTACCTGTCACTGTACACACACGTGTATTTAGACCAAAAGTACATTTTGTATAGCTAGCAAATGCATAGTTTGGAAGAAACCCCCACTTAAAAATGGTCTCCTGCTCCCACCCATCAATGAACAATTTGGCCACTGTTCAAACCACTGACTGGTTAGAGCAGGAGAACCCTCGTACAGGCAGTTCTCCTGCTCTCTTACACAGCAACTTCAACACCAGCATTATGTCTGCTGAGTTTGCACCTCTAGCCCACATTACTTGCACTGACTAGAGGAGTATATGGATGGTGTGATGTCATTCTGTTAAGCAGATGGCCTGGCAATGGATATCTACGTCATGGAGGACGAATGCTCTGTTTCGAGAAGTGTCCAACCTCTGTCAATCTGTTAAGAGTCCAGGGAATATGTAGGCAGACATTGGGGTTAGGCGATACAAAGGTTTGGCACCATTTAGAGCAGGATGGCTGCACTGTCCAAGTTCAATGTATTTATATTATTTAATGTATCATATCTCTCTGCGATAAATGATTTATCTGCGGTCTGTGAAGGAAGGGGGTGGTTGGTTAAAGTTAACCTGTCATGACTGATTCTCTTTAGAAATTGAAGAATGATTACTAAGATAATCATTATAATTCCTGCTGTAGCTTTGTACTAGAATGTTATTACTTTACCCACCACTGTGACATGTTAAAAGAGCTAAACTGGCTGTCGCTGGAATCCCGACGCACTCTTCATCTTTCCAGCCTTGTATATAGGAGCATTTCTGGGAAGCTCCCACCCTATCTGAGTAGAATGCTCTCCCCAGCTGTTCCCACCTCCTATAACCTCTGATCCAGTACTAGCATGATAGCATACCGCAATACAAAAATAAAGTGACTCGATCCTCATTTTCCTACAAAGCACCGCAATTATGGAATAACCTCAGGGACACAGTCAAATCTTCTTTCAATCTATAATCTTTTACGAGATCTATGGCAATATACCTCAGCACAGAATGCACCTTTCATGGTTGAATATATTTATTACCTGTTATGTATTAAATTTTTATATGTGTGTATATATTATTGTTTGTATATTGAGTTTTTGTAATATTGTATCCTATTGTAACAATGCAATGTTTTTTGGACCCAGGAGATACTTGAAAACAAGAGGAAATTCCAATGTATCCATCCCAATATTTTATAAATAATGCTTTTTATCTAACTTGATCCCTGCTGTAAGAAAAGGAGAATCCCCCCCCCCCCAAAAAAAAATTCTTAAACATTAGTCTAGAAGTTGATGATTGACTGAATGTGTCACATCATCTTAATTAAAACCTCCTAATGTCGAGTTGTCTGTTGCCTGAAAGTGTAGTGACTCGGTGTGTTTAGTCAGTTTGTGTTGATGGGAATGTTGTGCCTGAAATTAGTGTGATGATGATTGGCTAAAAATGTCTAGAGAGATTATCTCTTCTCTGTAGTCCTCGGTAGAAATTCAGTAGTTTGAACAACCATCTGAAATAACTTTAAAAACAAAAATTGGGTGCACCTGGGCCAAATTAAGTGTTGTAGAATATGTTGGTGATCATTAAATGCCAATAATGCTGTGTTGTCTTATTCATCGATATTTATGTCTGTCAAGGCATCCCATAATTGGGGCTATGTGGACTCAATCTGCGGTAATCCATGTAGAGGTTGTATAGACTTAGAGTAATAAACAAGCCATGGTGCCAGTTAAACATTTATAAAAACCCAAGCCTAATAGTTGAAGTGAAGGTCTTTTAATTTTGTTTTGCAGATTAGCATCCAGAATAATCAAGGGATAGTGCAATTATGTAGATGAAATGGGAGAGGGTATAAATAAAGGGTAAAGTCCTTATTTACCTGGATTTTAATGTTTGTTCAAAAGACCAATTCATGAACTCAGATGCCATGTATCCACAACAATTACAATTAGTTTTTCTAACAATATCCTCATCTCTTCTGGTTGATATATGTGTGCTATGTTTATGGTTTATGTTGTGAAAAGGTTTGGTTTTCCTGTTGTCGAGCATTAGGATGCTGTTGTTACAGTGATGAGCTAATCGCAACGTAAAATGTGATATCCTTCTCAATCTAAAGGGTTACTTATTTGGCCCTCAAAAAACCTTTCAGAATGTTAAGTTTCTCACGCATGCCTTTACTCTTCCATTCAGAGTCGACATCACACTATTTTTCCAGATCTTTATGCAAATGCAGGGCCAGATTAGGGCCTACTTGATTCAACACTTGAAATTTTGTTAGCTTACTTTGGTATCACATTTAGATATTTTAGCAGCCTTGCATTTTATATTTCCTTCCACTTATTATTTCCTTTTTTTTTTTTTATTTGTATATACATTAATTTCACCAGCGAGCTTCCAAAACGAAAGCTGTTTAAAGAGTCCATGACAGACAAACCTCTAAGGAGCTGCTAGTCTGAAGGATCACAAAGTGTAATTTTCTTTCATTTTGCAACTGCAAGTAGTAATGAAAGAAGCTACAAATTCACATAAAATACAAGGGGGCTCCATGTAAGCACATAGAAGGTTAAGGGTGTATGCCTTTATTTTAAAACCCCTTTTTGGTCACTGTTAACAATACTTACAAATTTAGTTTTATGTATTTATAAATAGGTTTGCTGCAGGACAGAAAAGCAGTAGGTTATACACTGAGGACTCACATGACCTCTTATTTCCCCTCATTTACTTCCTATTCAATTGAGAACGCAACATAAAAACTATAGTGTGAGCTTACTCATCTGGATGTTTTTTTAAATCTTTAATTTCACATTTTTATTTGATATTCTAAATTATTTTCACACAGACACAAAACATGGCGGCAAAAATGGCAAGAAAGAAGGAGTGTCCGGCAGCTCTTTCTTCACGTGGTTCATGGTAATTGCACTCTTGGGAGTATGGACATCGGTAGCTGTGGTTTGGTTTGACCTTGTCGATTATGAAGAAGTTCTTGGTAAGGATAACAAGTGGATTCAATTCAATGTAGATGCTTACAGATCTGTGTGCCTATTATACATTTTAAGTCACTTCATTGTACAATAGCAGTGTCTGGATCAGAGCTGAGCAATAGGCTGTCTTTCAGCTACTGCTTCAGAACAAAATTAGCAGGAGAATATATGGCTACAACAAGGCAATGTGTACCATGTGAAATTAAATTCTAGGTCAGTACAGTAAGAGAGACCATTGTGTGTTTTCTGAAACTCGGCAGAAAGGAGATTTAATATTAAGCAAACAATATTTTATTATTTTTAGAGTTAAAACATTAGTTTACATAAGTAGTTAAAATTTAAGAGCCAGACAGTCTGCTACCGCTTCACATCTTTTTATTTATTGATTGTGAAAAGTCCAGGTGATGTATTTCTGTAGATGGCCAATGCAGCAGTTGTTCTACTTGTTGAGGCTTCATCTTAAATTAATAAATTACTTGGCTTTCCTCTTCTGTTGCGTCATTGTTGCCGGAGTCGGCCCACCTCTGCTGGCTGAGATAATGAATCCAACATTGGGAGGCTATTGTCCATGCACTGCAATTGCCATGCAGTGATCAATCTGCATCTCCTCATAGAGTTGTATTGAATCAAGGCATCTCTGATAAGGGGTTTAGCCCTGCCCTTTTATTTATTTACTTTTTTGTTCAATACCCAACCCCTGAGAGATTAGCTGCATTCACCATCATCCATGCAGTGCGTGATGATGCTGAATTTGAAAACCTTAAAACATTTACTTTTTTAAAAGAGGGAGAGCCTCTGGTAGTTGTATGTCAGTCACTAAGGTTTTGGGGTTTGGCCTAATGTAAATATACAGTTTATCAGAAATGGCCTTGTAAGAGAAAAGGGACCGCATCTATGAATCTAAACCACTGCATTAAAGGACCACTCTAGGCACCCAGACCACTTCAGCTTAATGAAGTGGTCTGGGTGCCAGGTCCCTCTAGGATTAACCCTTTTTTTTAATAAACATAGCAGTTTCAGAGAAACTGCTATGTTTATACTGAGGGTTAATCCAGCCTCCAAAACCTCTAGTGGCTGTCTCATTGACAGCCGCTAGAGGTGCTTGCGTGCTTCTCACTGTGAAAATCACAGTGAGAGCACGCAAGCGTCCATAGGAAAGCATTGTACATGCTTTCCTATGCGACCGGCTGAATGCGAGCGCGGCTCCTGCCGCGCATGCGCATTCAGCCGATGACGTCGCAAGGAAGAAGGAGAGGAGGAGGAAAGCTCCCCGCCCGGCACTGGAGAAAGAGGTAAGTTTAACCCCTTCCTCCCCCCAGAGCCCGGCGGGAGTGGGTCCCTGAGGGTGGGGGCACCCTCAGGGCACTCTAGAGTGGTCCTTTAAGATGTAGTAGTTTTGGTGCCACAATGACCCACTAACTATTTTACTCAGACCTACTTAATGCCAAAGAATCCAAAATGTTAGCTCACCATATTTGTATCTTGAGAACCACACTTGGCAGGATTGATTATAATTTCTTGACCAAATTAAGAGTTAAAAAATATAAAGCACTCCTGTGTTACCACCCAATTAATTCATGGATTCTGAAAAAAAAAAAGTATAAATCTTTTCTAAAACAAAAAAGAGAGATCAATATGTTCGAAACGCCAATAATCACACAAGGGTGACAATGTGTGTGTTCCAGTTCCTCCATATTTCTAAGTATTAGTTTGCTGGTAACCAGTCCACCATATCAGTGCGTGTGTGCCAATACAGCAAAATTGATAAACATCACATTGTTTAACGATAAACTAGTTTTCTTCTATCTAATTTTAACTCCTTTATTTCCTTGCATTAAAATTCATTTTATTTTATTTTTTTTATCACACATGCAGCCAAAGCAAAGGATTTTCGTTATAACTTGTCAGAGGTACTTCAAGGTAGGATTCGAGAGTAAAATTGCAAAATATTCTTATCTTCCTATTTTCAAGAGGGCTTTTTATTCATTTTCCTGCTTACTCTTTCCTAAAATGTTTTGTTTATAAATAGTTAATGTTTCCCTTTACATTCCATATCTAACAAATGTTAACATTTCAAACCTGTTTCTTCCTAATGTGATTTATTTATTTATTTCCTTCCTTCTTCTTCCTTAAAGGGACTCTTCGGGCTCCATTACATCTTTAATGCATTTTATAGTTTTCAGCCTCATTAATATGCTATATTTAAAAAATATATACCGTATATACTCGAGTATAAGCCGACCCGAATATAAGCCGAGGCCCCTAATTTTATCCCAAAAAACTGGGAAAACTTATTGACTCGAGTATAAGACTAGGGTGGGAAATGCAGCAGCTACTGGTAAATTTCTAAATAAAATTAGATCCTAAAAAAAATTTATTAATTGAATATTTATTTACAGTGTGTGTATAATGAATGCAGTGTGTGCGTATGTGTGTGTGTATGAGTGCAGTGTGTGTGTGCATGAATGCAGTGTGTGTGTGCATGAATGCAGTGTGTGTGTGCATGCATGAATGCAGTGTGTGAATGCAGTGTGTGCAGGGCCGGTGCAAGGATATTTGCCGCCGTAGGCAAAACAAATTTTGCCGCCCCCTCCCCCCCCCATATGTCCTGACTTCCCCTCCTCCTCCCTCAGTGGTCCTTACCTCCCCACCCCCGTGTTCCTTCACTCCCCCCCCCCCAGTGGTCCTGACTCACCCCTCCCCCAGTGGTCCTTACCCTCCCCTCCCCTAGTGGTCCTTACTTCCCCCTCCCCTCCCATAGTGGTCCTTATCCCACCCCCTCCCTCCCATAGTGGTCCTTATCCCCCTTCTCCCTCCCATAGTGTTCCTTATCCCCCCCCATCCCTCCCATAGTGGTCCATATACCCCCCCCTCCCTCCCATAATGGTCCTTATACCCCCCTCCCTCCCATAGTGGTCCTTATCCCACCCCCTCCCATAGTGGTCCTTATCCCACCCCCTCCCATAGTGGTCCTTATACCCCCCCTCCCTCCCATAGTGGTCCTTATACCCCCCTCCCTCCCATAGTGGTCCTTATACCCCCCCTCCCTCCCATAGTGGTCCTTATCCCCCCCTCCCTCCCATAGTGGTCCTTATCCCCCCCTCCCTCCCATAGTGGTCCTTATACCCCCCCTCCCTCCCATAGTGGTCCTTATCCCCCCCTCCCTCCCATAGTGGTCCTTATCCCCCCCTCCCTCCCATAGTGGTCCTTATACCCCCCTCCCTCCCATAGTGGTCCTTATACCCCCCCTCCCTCCCATAGTGGTCCTTATACCCCCCTCCACCCCATAGTGGTCCTTATACCCCCCCTCCCTCCCACAGTGGTCCTTATCCCCCCCCTCCCTCCCATAGTGGTCCTTACCCTCCCTCCCATAGTGGTCCTTATACCCCCCCTCCCTCCCATAGCGGTCCTTATACCCCCCTCCCTCCCATAGTGGTCCTTAACCCACCCCCTCCCTCCCATAGTGGTCCTTATACCCCCCCCCCTCCCATAGTGGTCCTTATACCCCTTTTTTTTTTTATTATTATTTTTTTTTTTCTTTTTTTTTCGTCCCCCCTCCCTGCTTGATATATGGCAGGGAGGGGGGCTCTCCTTCCCTGGTGGTCCAGTGGCAGTTCAGTGGGGGGAGAGGGGGGCTGGCAGAGCTGTACTTACCTGTTCTGCAGCTCCTGTCAGCTCTCTCCTCCTCTGCGCCGTCCGTGCATCTCCTTCTGTCAGCTCACAGTGTAAGTGGCTCTCGCGAGACTTACACTGGGAGCTGACCGAGGTGCTGAACGGACGGCGCGGAGGAGGAGAGAGCTGACAGGAGCTGCAGGAGAGGTAAGTACAGCTCTGCCAGCCCCCCTCTCCCCCAGTCTGTATTATGGCAATGCAAATTGCCATAATACAGACTCTGACTCGAGTATAAGCCGAGTTGGGGTTTTTCAGCCCAAAAAATGGGCTGAAAAACTCGGCTTATACTCGAGTATATACGGTATATATTTTTTCACACACAAAATGTGTTATATGTTCTGCACAATGCCTCACCATAAGCCTTCATCCTTAGGTAGAACCCCTCACTCCGTAATAGGACTTCTTTATCAAATGTACGTATACAGCTCAGCCCCTGACTGTGGTGAGTGAGCAGTTTTTAACTTCCAACTCGGCTGCAGACAGTCAGATAAACTAAATGGTCCTTATGGTCTATCTGATCTTACTATATATCTTACTAGGTGTCCTCTGCTTCCAATAATGTAGGTTGACTTTAATTTAGATCACTCAGTGCTGGCAATGGCTGAGCTGTAAATATGCTTACCAACTAAGGAAAGAACTAATACGGAGTTGGATTCATAGTGTTAGATATGCCCAGCATCACTTTATGTAAAAAGACTATCATTACCTGTGAAGTCCTGTTTAAGGCATCAGCTTGTATTTATAGTAAAATTCTAATTCTAAAAACAGGAAACACACTTGGTTCTAAGGATTTTGTTTTTGTTTTAAATGGCCCTGGGTTAAAAAAAGTCAGTTACATATCAATGACAAGACCATGAAACATGTGGGTGTGGTATCACACAGGGGATTGGTTAAACCAGGAGTGCCCAAAAGGTTGATCACCAGATATTTTCAAACGGCAACTCCCATGATGCTTTGCGTGCCTTTAGAATGACAAAGCATCATGGTAGCTGTAGTTTGAAAACCCTATTTGGGCATCCCTGCATTAAAGGGAGAGCTTTTAATCTAAATAATGATTTGAATTTTGAGGCCCATTTGCCACTATGAAGATTATGGAACTGGTCCCCAGAAAACTATTTTCTTTGCAATTTTTGACATTAGGCTGATTAGAAAAATACATATTTATTGTCTATTTATTTTTATTTTTCCTTTTTTTTTTTTTTTCTCGTCTAGGAAAACTTGGCGTTTATGATGCAGACGGTGATGGAGATTTCGACGTGGATGATGCCAAGATTTTGCTAGGCGAGTACACAATTTTTATTTATTTAAATATTTACTTTGGTCAAATTCTGTTGCATGATGTGATTTTTGTAGCTTGTGTATTTTGGTAAAAATTCTGAATTTGTTTGCTCACATCATCAAGCGGAATGTTGTCATGTCCATTTATGAGAATTTGTGTAAGAGTCTACCTTGCCATGCCGTAAAGCTTGTTCTTCCGATATTTATTTAAAATGAAACCATGTTCAACATGCATGGATATATTTATGTGCATTTCACCATGCATGCTTATCCTTGACCTTTGCATCTATACATTTATTTTTTTCCTTCCTCATTCTCCACATATTTCTTGTTTGATTGGGAATTTTAGTAGACGGTTAGGTTTATTAATTAACAAAACAATGACAGAGGTTTGGACAGCTTTAGTTATAGAGAAACTCTGCTCACTGTTTTCCAGTACAGCTAGACCATACATGCATGAAATTCTGGGTATTCTAGAAAAATAGTGAGCGAAATATTGACATTTTAATACATGTTGTAAATTGCATGTGTTTTTTTTTTTCTTTTTTTTTTACTCTAATTTTCAATTGTGAAACCATTTAAACCCATTCATTGAATTATTCAGTGTTATGTTTTCTGTTTTTTTTTTTTTGATTTTTTTTTTTTGTTGTGCATAGAAGGTTACAGCATTGCTTGCATAGCCACAGCAGCTCTGACAAGCACACTATTCGTAAAGTCGTGAACATATTAGTGGCATACGGTTAACTTGCACATTTTTTTTTTAGTAGATGAGTCTCATAGCGCTTATTAATTGCTAGGTGTTGCATAATATCAAGTTGTGAGTATATGGTTACATGCAGATAATTTGCTTAGATTAGTTAGGTACATGCTTAGATATGAACGTTACAACATCACCCCTTACGCCCCTTAGCTACACATAGATGCATTAGGTAAGGCATGAGAGATATTACATGAGAGATACAACAGAGATACAACATCAACCCCTTGCTTCTTATAGCTAGACATGGAAGCATTTGGCACATTAAGACAGGGAATATTTGCCATATTTACGCTAATGGGAGTAAGGGCTATTTAGGTCATGCTTAAAAAGTCCCTTTGTGTCTGGAGAGTCCTGCCGTGGAGTTAGCTTATTCCCATCGTTGTCTGGTGGGCTGCTCGTGTTATGACGGCTGTGGGCTGGTTAGCCGGTACTGCATGGGAGCTGTGCGCCTTCCGATTCTCTGGACCTGGGTCTCGGAGTGTCCATAAGGAGATGTAGTGCAGAGTGGGGACTGATGTGCTCTGTGGGGTGCTCAGGGTCTTGCAGTCAGCCTCTGAGGGTGCTGTCTCTTCAAAAGGTAGGCGGCATGCTAGGATGCTGGAGTGCCTGCCGGTGTGAGATTACGGCCTGGACCTGTGTCTATTATGAGCTGAATTTATGAGTGAACAGCTTAAGAGGGCACTGAACAGGGCTCCTTACCGCTGGGCCTCCGCCATCTGGGTGTCTTGGCTAGAGTGCAGGTTTCGCCGGTTGTGCCTGTCATGCCCCCTGTTTCTCCGGTTTGTGTTCGGTGCGGCGGCCATTTTGTTGCTCCCCATGCGGTCTCAGTTTGGGCTTCCTGCCGATCGATTGTAGATGTCGGGTCTCGGGGGTGTGTAGACCGGGATCACCCCCCCCCGGTCCATAGGGGGGGGGTACGGGGCCGGTGTCCCCGTGGGTCTGACTCCGAGTGCTGGACGGTGTGCTGCAGGGCGGCGGCCGTCCGCCCCACTCGCCTCCGAGGTAGGCCGCAATGGAGTCATGTCGGCTTTCTCTTCCAGGGGACTGAAGCCTATCAGGCCAGCCTCACCCTGGTTCCAGGATACTCCGCCCGGAGGGGGCTGCCGTTGCCGGTCTGTTTTGAGACAAAATTCGTAAGGTTTGTGTGTATTTCCATCTTAAGTTGCCGGAGCTGGTCTTACGTGCGACCAGCCAGCTCGGCGGTCCGGCCCCGCCCCCTCATGTTTTCTGTTTTAAAACCATTTGTGCATGATTGGGGTAACTGACATTTCATTCTCCAATTATACTCAAAACACAACTTATATGGATCAGTAATTGTTCTAAGCATGCGGGACAAAACTTATATCTATAGCTATTTTCGTTTTTTATGTATTTCTCCTCAACCTAGTTTATAAGTTTGAGGGAATGTAAAGGCATTGTATTTTTGTCTACTGGTTAGCTCTTCTTGCTTCACATGTCAAATTAATTTGCATTTCCTGTTAGGAAAAATCTAACGCCGGATGTCCTGAGGACGTCTAGCATCAGATGCTGGACCAAAGGTCCGTTTCGATCTAGGAGATCTGGGAGACAGCCACTGGAGGCAGACATTGCAGTTTGACACTGCACCTAGACCACTTCAATGAGCTAAAGTGGTCTGGGTACCTATGGTGCCCGTTTAAGCAACTCCTTTCATTTTAGGAAAGGATTTAGAAAAGAAGAAAAAAAAAAACTTTAAAAGAAATATGTATATACTGTTCTGATGGAATAGACCTTTATTTTTCTCAAAGACTTAAAGCAGCTCAGTAACCATTTGCAGTCTTTCCATATTTTGCAAAAACTCCCAACATTCACTGCTCTGCAGAGTGGCTGGTGGCCGCATGTTTCAGAGTAAGGTGAATTTTACTTACTTGTACCTTGTGTCAGCCGCCATGGTCTTCCTGCTGGTCCTCTTCATCTCCTGGAGATTTATCTAAAAGAATCCTGCGTCAGTGTTGTACTCTTGCACAAACGTAAGAGTACAACTCGTAGGTCTGTGGGAGGCTCAATAGACATAGCCTTTTCCCCTTCAGCCGTCACTAGTGACAGGTGGGGTTAATTTTGAAACTTGTCAGTGGTAGCTCTGGCTTATGCCAAGTATAGAAAATATACTAAGACAAAGTAGTCCCTATTTTGTCTAAATATATATTTATAACTCACTGGAATTTCTCTGAAATTCCAACACAGAGTATTTCATAAAGCATTTAGCCGTTATGACATAGCCGTATTTGCAAAGCAAAATTATGCTGGAAGGTCCGAACTAGAGAGCTGAAAAAATTGGGAAGTATATGTAATTTTGCATATTTAAATCCTGAGGATGGGGAATGTTTTTTGTTAGACCTTTTGTAAACTATTTAATATTTTGACGTAAAGAAATTCCAATAAGAAGAACAATGATATAAAGCCAAAAATACCTTCGTATCGACTGTTTTCTCTGCTTCCTATTCTCATTCCTTCCCTAAACAAGTCTTGATGCAGGTTTCTTTTTCAACAAGTAGTTTTTTTGTTTACTTGCATTTTCTTTTTTTAATAGCCGTGCCTATGGAATTGTTCTCTAATAAACTATTTACTTTCCATGTACTTTAAATTTTTAGTACAATATCTAGATCACTGGTTTCTTTTGGTATGTGAAAAACAGTGACTTTATTTTAGAATACTGTGCTGTGTGAATGTATGCGTGTATTTGTTTGGGGGTTTTTTTTTTCCTCCTCCCTCTTATCGTCTCCTATTGTAGAAATACACAGATTGCATTTTTACCATTTTTTTATGGGTACCTCTTCTTGTTTTCAGCGCCATACTGGCTGCCCCTTTTCTGTGACAGAGATAGTTAACAGTCAAGTTATATGTTGTGGTTTGATAGAAATGCTGACCATCTTTGTTAAGACCCAAAGCGGTAGTCCAAATGTAAAAGGTAGTACTTAATATAGTTTAACCTAGTCCTACTTTTAAAGCCACTTTAGAAATAAACCAGAAATCAGCAATTTTAGTATGTCAGAAAATGTGTAAGAGTTGTTTTATGGCACCACTGTTTTTAGAGATTTAATAGTTTATCCATGAAGTGATGGATTAAATGGATATTGTACATTTAACCTTAATGGAGTATTGACTCTGATGGTGCCTAATGCATTCGTTGTTTTTTTTTTTTTTTTTTTAATTAAACATTTCTGAATCCAAGTATTATAGCAACAAGGATATGATCTCACCTTTTATTTAGCCTTCTTAAACAATGTCATCCAGATTTTGACATGTCTGTTTAGTTTTAACATTCAAGTTGGCAGCTTTGTCAAGCTACTATGTTTACTTTTAGGAGCTCAATTATAGTTAAGTTGAAACATAAACTTAACCGACACAGTATTAAATGTTTATTTCAGTACTTTCTTTATATTGTCTGCTTTAGCATGTCTGTTTTGGTCTATTTCCAATTTCGATTCCCAATTAAAATTACCCCATACATTTTGTGGTGCTTGAAGTCGAAGTATAGAGGATAGTGCATGATGTATCTCATTCCTGGGTCCTATACACTAGGTCAAAATGTCAAGGGCAAGGGTAGGCAACCTTCTGCTCTCCAGATAATGCTCTTACCACTAGAATATGTAGTCCACAACATCTGGAGTGCCGAAGGTTGCCTACCTCTGGCCTAAAGAATCATATCGTTTCCAAATTTGGACTTCTCCAAGTCTAAAGGCACCTGTTTCAACATGCATAGTTTAATTTTAATCCACTGTTTCACTGTAGCTATAATTTTTTAATGACACAATGTTTTTTTTTATTTTGATGACATCACTAGACTTATTAAATGTCTTACTGAAGTCCATGATCCCCCTCCCCTTTCTGCTGTAAACACTCAGTTTTATTTCAGTTGGCTGAATAGTACATGTGGTGTTATCTGTGCAGTACAATTGGCCATTTTAAAGTGATTTCATATATAATTGGTTGTTTCCAGTTTATATTTATTTATTCTAAATACAGAGGCTGGGTCTATTTTTTTAGAATTTTTTTTTTATAGTTACCATTATGTTGGTAATGTGCTATTTTACACATTGTTAGTTACAGTTAGGCTGCTGGTTCCCAAGTTATTTGTGTTTGCAAATCCTTTGCATGCTATCATGTTTGCATAAATACCAGGCCTTTTATTTATTTGCTCGTATGTCAAAGCATCTGTTTGGTGTTTTATTTTTCTACGTTTGTTTTTATTTTTTTGTTCTTTCTGTCACATGCCTTCATTCCATTGATCATCATGCAAAAAAGAAACACAACTCCTTCCCACCAAGCCCTTTCACGGTGTGTCCCATCTTCTGGCCTAACTACTCCTTTTCTTTTTCTCTCTCCCTCTCCTTTCCCCCTTATTCTTGTTTAGGCTTGACCAAAGATGGGAGTAGTGTGAATATTGATTCCCTTGAGGAAGTCTTTAATATTTTAGCAGAGGAAGGCTCTGATTGGTTTTATGGCTTCATCTCATTTCTCTATGATGTAATAACTCCTTTTGAAGTGGTAGAAGAAGACGAGGGGGAATCCACAGAAGATGTTGATGTTGACTCACAGAATGAAGGGGTTAAAGGAAAAAAGACTTGCGTCATTTTGGATTTGCAAAACCAGTAGATTTTTTTTTTTTTTTTATTATTGCTGCTACTATTATTCGGTCATCAGGCGTATTATGCTTTAAGTGGGTTTTGTTTTTGTAAAGTAAAATAAAACCACACTATTTTGGGGTTTCCCAGTACATAATGGACTGTCGGGTGGAAGGAGCCATGTGCTTCTAACCAATACATTTGAAACACTTTCTTGACAGATCCTATGTGCACTAGAACGAATTATATACGTTCAGGTGGAGAGTACTGCAATCCAGGTTTTCATGTAGATACTGTAAAATCTTATGGTGTGTTTTGCGTCATTGTTTTTGTACACTTAGCTTGGCCCATTTACTCCCTCTTTGCCCTGAAACAAGTACAGAAGAACTGGAATAACCTATCCCACTATGTGGTGTTGACTCATGTCACTTGCTGCCATCTTCCCTTCGCCATGTGACTTTGATTCTCCTGAAGGTCTTAAATATCGAGCAAAGGTGGAAAATGGTTTTGACCGAATTCAAGGTTTTATCTTTTTGAGCATATCTATTTGGGTTTGGATAACACTGCTCATGCTTTCTTGTTAAAATAGGTCATTAGGTATGCTCTCTGCCCCTCGAGCAGCAAGTGGTGAATATTTGCATACCTACCTCATTTCTAAATATTTATCTTAACTTGCACTTGATTGATCGAGAAAAATGTAGCGTATGCTGATCAGTCCTAATAATTTGTTTAATCTAATGCTGCTGTATTGGTAGTACTATTTATGGGCATTATGATCTATCCAAAATGTACAAATAAATCTTGGTTTTTTTTTGTTTTCCCATTTTTTTCCCATCTTACCTCGTGGTCATTGTTGATGATTTCTTTATATATCTAAAAAAAAAAAACGATTAAAGTGTTAGTTATACCCTTATTTATGTAATTTATGTCCTAACATGTTTTAATTTATTTATTTTTGAGGTCATATTATTGGTGTGATAAGAATGTAGTTTGGCTTCCAGGTGATCTGATAGGCGACTAGTTTTGTAAAGGACCAAACTAAGCATTTGGAAACCAGCCTTCATTAACCCTTTGTGTCCTGTGGATATTCCTTTTTATATCATGACACTCCTGGCTAGTGATCAGATATAAAGTTGTTAATGTATATAGTAACAATCCTTTGGCTTAAAGATGGTGTAGGGTGGCTTCCTGAGCTATGTTAATGTCGACTACGAACACGAACTAAAGCTGGTAAGTAATGCATCCATTCCAAAAAAGTCTACTCCTAGCAAGCACACAATGTGTAACAAAATAGTAAACCGATCTTTGATGAAACCAAAGTTAAATAGATTTTTGAGGAATGCAATAGTCCAATATGCTTAGAAGAATCTATTTCTCTTAATGAGCACCCAGGTAATCATGGTTTGCATATCTGTCAATTTGCTGTGCATCGTGTGATCATGCATATTATATAAGCTTTCTGGTCTTCAATTAAATCCATTTTAGATATAATTGAGGTTGTGTGTTTGTGAGTGTGTGTGTGTGTGTGTTTGTATGTTTTGAGAGTGCAATTTACGCTTTCTCCTTTGTTTGATGGACTATTGCATTATTACTGGACTGATTTTCATGTGTTGCCCGAGTTAATTGTTGGAATATGTTGACTGCAGAGGTTATGGATCAACTGTGGCTAAATGTGTTGGTGTCATCTTCAAACACTTTGAGTGCTTTAAATGCATTTGGATTAAGTATCCTTAATATCCTTTTAGTGGGAATAACAAGAACACCAATTCCTGATTAATAGCATCAAGTTACCACTATGTACAAATGATTAAAAGCTTTACAATTCTATGTTTGATGACTAGATGGACCTCCTTTTGGTTCTTACTTGCTGTCTTTGTGTAGGTTGTGTTCTATATGGAAAGGTTTTTAAGACAGAAGAATTTCGGCCATATTGAGGTTTGGCTCGGAACCAAATTTAGTTAACTAAGACTATGAAAAAATATATATATATATATATATATGTCCCCCCTCTGCCTATTCTCACTTGATCTGTGAATAAAAGTCAACAATTAGTGACTATCCCCTAGCCATCTATTATTTTTTTTTCTGTATTCAGTCATAAATCAAAACAAATTTGTTTAATGATTTGGTTATATTTTGACTTGAAGTTGAAGAATTCGAAACAATCACCCAATCGGCTCAAATTTTTAAGAAATGTGACTTGTAACAGAATGAATCTCCAAGATTCTCATGGCTAACTTCATTTGTTATTGAGTGTGCCTCTTGTATGTCAACACTCTCCTTTTAATGAACTGACTGGTCTTTCATTAATTTTTATTTTCTTATTTAATTAGATGCATGTTAACGTAATCTTATTATGCTTTGAATTGCTAATATGTGACCTTATACTATTGTACTTATGGGGGGGGGAAACAAACTTGCAGATTTCTTAATACATTCTATCTGTTTACATTCCACCCTTCCCCATATTTGTCTTTTGGAATGTAATTTCTAGTTGTGTTGATGTCAGCCGCTCCCATATAGTGGTTTTCTGCTATTAGGATACCATTAGTGAGTATACATGGTCATTTCTTACATTTAATATGCAGTGTTATCGGAAATGGAACAAAATATTTTATGCAGCAGCATTTGTAATTTTTTTTTTTCTTGTCTCTAATTTGTTTTTTGGGTTTATTTTTATTTTTTTTGCATACAAACTTTTCCTAATTATTTTCCATTTTGTAAACACCAGGGCGATACACAGAAAGTTTCTATAAGAAAGAATCCACGACTACAGGTATATTGCATTGCTTGAAGTGGACAGCATCAAGTCTAGTATCGCATGGCTCTTTTTAACCCAAATGAGAGCATGTTGGTTTCACGCTATAAACAAAGTGTACATAAACCTTTATGCCCTTCTGTTTTTTTTTAAATTTATTTTATATAACAAAAATAGTACCTGGCATGACCGGTACCCTTTAAAAAGGCCAGTGCTATATATGCTTTGGAAATGTTAAAAAGAAAAGAATCTGTTGCCAAGAATTCCATTTTGGGAATAGCTACTAGTATTATCATATTAGTTTTATATTTGAATTTTGTATTATTCACAATATGCCCAGAATAATGTCCACTGGAACTTTTTTTTTAAATCGTGTTTGGCCATGAACAAATTACCACCTACTTACAAAGAAGACGCTTTTAAAAACTTGGCATATGTACATTTGTATGCACACTTTATAATTTAATAAGCAAGGTAAAACAAATGACTTTTGTAAATGTATGAAGCATACATTCTTAGCTATATGATTCACTAATCCCTGTAATGTTACTGAGTAGACTTGAATACTTTTACCTTAAAATACTAGAATCCCAAGTCTTCATGTTCCTACTAAATGGACAGTTAATAATCCCATAATTTTAATTCCACCACTTATCATAGACTTCATATTGACAATGAATGCTTGCTTAAGGTTTCATATTGCATGCATTTTTTGTGTTGATTCCAATTAGGAGTTTATTTATGGAGTTGCAATAGAACATATAAGTGTGGCAAGGTACAAATGGGGTAACAATAATTCTTGGGGTAAACCTTAATGAAAAGTGAGGGGAAGGAGATTGGTAAAGAGGATTTTACCTTCTAGATCAAAAAGGCAATTTAAATTAGGAGTATCCCAATCGAAAAAAATCACATCATTATTCTCAAAAATCTGCAACATTGCTAATAACGATCAATGAAGGAAACAATTACTATTAAATGCTCACATTACATTTTATATGATACGTCCCCTGGTTCGCATCTCATTCAGCATACAAACCATATGTCTAGATAACATTTCCTTTTGATATGTGTGAATTTTACATGTGTTTGCATGTTCTCTGCACATGTATCTTTTTTTTTTTTTTATATATATAATATTTTCATACATTAACTTGTCAGATATTTCAATTCTATAAACATTAGGGGAAGAACCAGTAGAGCCATCGAAGGCAAAACCCAAGGGACAAGGTATTTTGCATTCTTTGTGGTCTTTCTGGCTTTAAACCTGGACAAAGTATAGCCTGGATTGTGTTGGTTTGTTTCTATAACAAATAACAACATGCTTTGCAAACCAATAAACATTTCATGTTAACCCAGTACTAACCTTTAAATTGCATTTTTTTTTTTTTTTTTAAAAGCACATTGTCTTAAATATTTGAGGTAATTGAATTCCATACTAATAACTGGAATTGGTTGAATCAAAAGGTTCTTGTTCTAATTTACCATCAATAAGTAGAGGATAGTAACAGAATACCTAGGATAGAGACGTTTTGAAGAACTCTGACCACGTTTTGAGAGGCAACTGTGCTTCTTTGAGTTATCTGTTCTTTCAGCATTTACTTTTGATTTTTTTTCACTTCTACTCCTCTAAGTAGGATTGAAGCCAGTAATTAATGCTATCTCACTTGCCAGTTTACCCAAACTGCTGCAGTTATATAATTGTATAAAGTGTGTTTATGGGAAATAAAGTTTTACAGATGGTTACATTGTAAGTGTGTTGTATAGGCTGTCAGTATACTTGGGTTTTATCATACTATAGTGTTCTATCCCCAACAGCTCATTGATGCGGTCTAGGTGCACTGTACCTATTTCTGTCCCTTAGTGCTTCAATGTTAAACATTACATTTCCAGATAAACTGCAATGTTTACATTTCAGCATCTAGTAGGCAGCCACTAGAGGCCTTCCTGGTTTGAAACACACCATTTTGTCCGGTATCTGACGCTGGAATCCTCACGCGCTGCATGAGGACCTCCAGCGTCATATTTTTTTCCCCATAGGAAAGTATTGATTCAGTGCTTTCTTATGGGGAGGTCTAATGCGCAAGCAGCATTAGGTGGGCATACGCATTAGAGCCCGCTCATCGATGGAGGAGGAGGAGCTTTGACTGGGATCAGGTAAGTAAATAAAGGGTTTTTAACTCTTTATTTACTGAGAGGAGGTGGGGGTGCAAGGAAGGCGGTTGGCAGGGGGAAAGATAGCGATAACGAACATGCAGCAAAACCTGATATTACTTTCACAATCTTGATCAGTGTTTGCCAAGTCTGGTTACTCATCCATTGTGGATAAAATGTCCCATGTCTCTTTTTCATAGAGAAACCGATTTCATGTAGAATAGTATATGAGGTCATGGAAGCTTCTGTTAGTGAACATCTTGATGAGACATAGTCTGTGAAAGAACAATGAAATGGCTGGGCCAATATAGACCACAAACCTTAGTCTATGATTACTAAATAAGTGGCGTTTTGTTTATCGCCTTTAAAATTACAAAATCATTTCTTTTTAAAATAACTTTTTGAATAACTAGGTGTCTTCTTAATACAGTAAATACTCAGGCTCTGTTATGGCTTCAATGCCATCCTTTTTAACCCCTTAAGGACACATGACATGTGTGACATGTCATGATTCCCTTTTCATTCCCAGTTCATTCCAGTTTCCAAGTTTGGTCCTTAAGGGGTTAAACAGAAAGTGGCTAACTAAATGTAAGCTAGTTTTGGTCAACACTTCATGTCTCTTCCCAAAGTCACATGTATGTATTCATTCATCACTGGCAACAATTCAATATGAACTTTCAAGTCTCTAAAATTACACCGTTGCATATATAATTGAAACACTTATATAACGTGTTAAATAAATGACATCTCAATCCACTTCAGGAACAACCAGAGCCCACAAAGCAAAATAGTAGGAGAAACAGAAATGATTGTATTTTCTGGATACGGAGTGCCAGGTGCAAAGGATAGTGCTTATAACCATGATTGACTGGGAGCCAAGATTACTGCTCCTAGTTGCAGAAGAGATGTGCATGTGAATTTCGAGGTTTCATTTTATTTAGAATATGTCCCAAATACACATTTTTAAAGTATAGGGGATAAGTGAACAAAAAAGGAAAACATCTGGGATGTGATAGCCCCCCTTTAATCTGAATATAAGTATTTGCTGCTTTTCTGAATGTTAAAGCATTATGCTTGCTACAGTTGTAAAATCAATAAAACCTCTCTGACAAAATGAACTATGTCAGGGAGTCAGAATAACGATATGATAACTTTATCTGGTTTACAACTGCGATTGCTTACCTACAGTGAAAGTACAATCCGTGGCCTAAACACTTTTCATTGTCCCGGGACTAATGCTCCAGTAATCCGTTTTCATTAAATAGGCAACGCTTTTTGTCATTCTGAAATGAATGCAGCAACCTGTCTGCGTTGTAATACTTTTACATATTGCATGGATTGTCTGCCTGTTCAAAGCATGACTGTTTCTGCCAGGGTTTATGCCTGTTATGTACAAATGACATATACAATGAAATAACTTATGACATGGCAAACAAGAATTTGGAGTCTCTAGCATGCCATCTGCTGATCACTACTTATCCTATTCGATTAAGCTATGTACCCCACAACAGAGAGGGTAACGGACCCAATATCTAGATTTCAATCTCACTAAAGTTCTGCATTTATCTAATATTCTAAATGTCCTTATTTTGGGGAATGGCAGGATACCTACTGGATATTGGCTTTTCTTGCTCATATTTCATATTGTGGTCCGTATACAAATTTGAGAAATGCTCCAGCAGTTTTCAATATTGACCTAAATTTTGAAATGACATAGTCCATTCCTTGTTTAGGTTTTTTGTAATAATATTTTTAAGTACACATATGCGCAATAGCATATATATATATATATATATATATATATATATATATATATATATATATATATATATATTTTTTTTTTTAATTTAAATATTTTCTTATTTGTTGATTTAATACTCCTTTCTGTTTTTAAAAATGTAAATCAATAAGTTAAAGAAAAGCTAAAAGAACAACTTACAAAGGTGAAGGAAAAGTGCTTAACCCATGTTAAAGAGCTGAAGACACAGGATAAAAAGGAGCCAAAAACACAAGAAAAAGCAAAGGACATAAAACATGTTGAGGTTGGCAAATCTAAAAAAGATTCAGAAAAGGAACACAAAAAGAAACCTGTTGAAGAGCCTAAAGAAAGACCAAGACGAACCACTAGCAGGAAAACATCTGATCAAGACCAAGGGAAAAAGCCAGACAAGAAGGCAGCTAAGGAATCAAAAAGTGAGGGGAAGAAATGAAAGAAAAAGTTAAATATAGCATACGGCATCACTTCTTATAGCTATTCGTACTGCATTAACCTGTGAGAGATTTTTTTTCTTTCTTTCTTTTTTTTTTTTTTTTTTTTATGCTGATGCAGCTTTTAAAATAACAAATTTGCACTGATTGTTTTAGGTAGTGGGTTTTTTGTTTTTCTTTTAATTCTGTATACTACAGCGAAACCATGATCAAATTCAGATGTGTACATAATAAATCGTACAATGCTTAATAACTATTGTAAATCAGAGTTCCAACAAAAGGTCTGTTGTACAATTAGGGGGAAATATTTTTTTTTTGTTTCTTTTGTTTTTTTTTACAAGAAGATATTTAGAGCCATTTTGTTGCTGCTTGCTTCCAAAAGGTCATTGTATAGGAACAATTGTTTAGTCTGCTTTTCCTTGAACTCTTTGCACTTTGAGCACTGATCTGGACATGCTTTCTTGAGGAAGATATGACCCTTTTAGGCGGCAGATAATAAGGTGTAAAATAAACTGAATAATTGAAACCTTGTTTTTCACTTTCTTTAGTAGACCATTGATTCTCCCAATTCAGAAAATTCCCACTAAATAGCAGAACATACCTCTCCTTTGCTTTATATCATATATTAATAGTGATGTCCCGAATGGTTCGCTGGCGAATAGTTCCTGGCGAACATAGCGTGTTCGCCGCAGATGGCGAACATATGCGATGTTCGGTCCGCCCACTATTTTTATTTAATTTTTTTTGTGGTCTTTCAGCCAAATTTACTAATACTAAGTAAAAATGACTTGGTATTAGTAAATTGTGCCCCTACTCGCAATACCGCGAGTAGGGGCATGTCTATTAAACAGCCTGTGGCTGCTCACTGTAAAAAAAAAGGTCCCCCCCTCCCTGAGCGGGTGGGGGCCCTAAAGTAAAAAAGGGGGGAGGACTTATTGTCCTCCCCCCCCCCCAACCCCCACCCCTGAGCAGTGGGTGGGGGCCCTAAATACCAATAGGGGGGACCTATTGTCCTCCCCCCGGCCCCCACCCCTGAGCGGTGGGTGGAGGCCCTAAATACCAATGGGGGGGGACCTATTGTCCCCCCACCCCTGAGCGGCGGGTGGGGGCCCTAAATACCAATAGGGGGGGAACCTATTGTCCTCCTCCCCGGCCCTCACCCCAGAGCGGCGGGTGGGGGCCCTAACAAAAATGCCCCCCCCCAGGTGACTAGGGGTCCCCAAACCCCCTAGTCACCCCCTCCCCCCCCCAAAAAAAAATGGTCCCCCTACCTACCCCCCTCACCCTAAAAAATAATGAGGGTGGAGTCAATAAAGCTAAAAACCTGTAAATAAATAAAAATAAACTTACCATTAGATGTCGTCTTTTTTCTAAAATCTTCTTTCTCCAGCCCCCAAAAAGGCCAAATAAAAAGCCAATATAACCGTCGCACTTTGAAAAAAATAAATTTAATCCTTGTTCACCCTTAGAGGGCACGCCGCGAACTGAGCTCCGCAGGGTGGGTCAAGGCTTATAAAGCCTTGCCACGCCCTGCAATTTGGCTTAGAACACTCTGATTGGTTGGTTTAAGCCAGAGTGCTCTGTGTCATTTTACACAGCGTGGGAAAATTCCAAAGAACTTTCCCACGCTGTGTAAAATGACAGAGTACTCTGATTGGCTTAAACCAACCAATACGTGTTCTAAGCCTAATTGCAGGGCGTGACAAGGCTTTATAAGCCTTGACCCGCCCTGCGGAGCTCAGTACGCGGTGTGCCCTTGAAGGGTGAACACGGATTAATTTTCTTTGTGCTCCCCCCAGCCCCCACCCCTGAGCGGCGGGTGGGGGCCCTAAATACCAATATGGGGGGCCTAATGTCCTCCCCCTCCCCCAGCCCTCACCCCTGAACGGCGGGTGGGGGCCGGGGAGGAGGACAGTAGGTCCCCCCCTATTGGTAATTAGGGCCCCCACCCGCCGCTCAAGGGTGGGGCCTGGGGGGATAGAGAATAGGTCCCCCCCTATTGGTATTTAGGGCCCCCACCCGCCTCTCAGGGGTGGGGGCTGGGCGGGAGGACAATAGGTCCCCCCCTATTGGTATTTAGGGCCACCAACCGCCGCTCATGGGTGGGGGCTGGGGGGAGGACATTAGGTTCCCCCCCTATTGGTATTTAGGGCCCCCACCCGCCGCTCAGGGGTGGGGGCAAGGGGGAGGACATTAGGTCCCCCCAATTTGTGTTTAGGGCCCCCACCCACCGCTCAGGGGTGGGGGCCAGCAGGGACGACATTAGGTCCACCCCCCAATTTGTGTTTAGGGCCCCCACCCACCGCTCAGGGGTGGGGGCCAGGGGGGATTACATTAGGTCCCCCACCCACCGCTCAGGTGGGTGGGGGCCCATCACTATTGTAGCCAGAAAGAGAGTCCCTGTGGGTTTTAAAATTCGCCTGCCTTTTGAAGTCTATGGCGGTTCGCCCATTTGCGGAAGTTTGCGTTTGCCGTTTGCGAACGGCAAATTTCATGTTCGCGACATCACTATATATTAATTCTCTCATCTGCATCACACATTGTTTTGCATGTTAAAATAGTATCTTTCCAAGGAATGAGTGTATGTGTGCAGGTCTGTGTTTAACAATGTATTTACGATCTACTATAGAGATATCTATCCCTCTCCCTCTCAAAAGGGCACCAAAACTATTCCAGACTTCCCAGTTTTCCATGCAAATGAGCATAGAATGACCTTGTATTTTCAGATTATATATTGCATTTCTGCAATATGTGTGTAAAATATATGAATATATATGTTGTATTCCATTTATTCAAAATGGTGCACTTCTACTTACACATAATATAAGTAAACATGCAGTGATATCATTTTTAAAATGTAGGGTAATAGCTTCTTGATCCAAGGATAAATCTGACTGCCATTCTGGAGTGAAGAAGGAATTTTGTTTCCTAGTTTGTTACAAAATTGAAAGTGCTTCAAAGTTGTGTGTGTGTGTGTGTTTGTTTTTTTCTTTTCTTTTTTTTTCCCTTCTTTTGGGTCAACAGCAAAAAACACATGTGAGGAAGGCTGAACTTGATGGACTCATGTCTCTTTTCAGCCCATGTAACTAATCTATGTATATTTCTTCATACAACATACGACTGCAGACTCAGTTTAGTTTTCTTGCTAGAGTGCTAGAGGTTGGTGCAATTTTCCAATTGAGACGGCTGGATCCTCAATAGAGCAAATCTCGAGATTTATAGACCCGAGTATACTAATAGAATGTGTAATAAAATAATTCCAGAAGTGTGCCAGCTTAGAGATGAGCAACAATTCAAAGTATTTTTGTGGACTGTCACCCCATACAAAAAAAACTTCAATACACCAGATGATTCCATGTGAAACCAAATAATATTCACCAGTGTTTATAGCACTCAAAGATAACATGCTTTGTTTAAATTCACATTTATGATTCCATTTCAATCTTTATGTAACAGTTGTAAATACAAAATTATGAGGGAGATGTATGAAGAAATAAGTACTCTAACCGCACGCAATGCCCAGTTTGCACACATTTTTGCACATCACAAGTTGTTTAAAATTTCCCTTTTTATTGAACATTCAAAGTACCGCAGGCATGTGTCTAAGTGTATTCAAATGCGTTTCTGCACACACTGATTGATCTTCAAAGTCTTATTTCCTTTTTAAACCCTCCCATGGTGCCAGGGGACATTTAATAAAAGTCTTTCTCTTATGGTCTTCTTTACTGGATATTGATGTATTGTGCATTCATGATTGAAACCTTTATTGCAACAAGAATTGTTTAGCAGACAACATTTTGATGGTGTGAGCAAACTAGACTTCCAATTTCCAGATACAGATGGAGTTGGTAATATAATGTTTAGCGTACCTATCTTCATAATTTATTAAACATTTTATAACTGGGACCTGCAGGACTGAAGGAAAGATCTGTTTTACCACCCTCTGAAGACTCCAAGACTGACCATGGAGATCATGAACACGATGATCCAGGTAAGCGGTCTCTAATAAGTTTTAAACTTCTTCTTCAGTCCGGTTATTATTATATTCTTTATATAGCGCCAACAAATTCCGTAGCGTTTTACAGTGGGTGGACTAACAAACATGTAATTGTAACCAGACAAGTTTGACACATAGAAACAGAGGGGTTGTTGGCTCTGCTCAATTAGCTTACATGCTAGAGGGAGTGGGGTAAAGTGACACAAAAGGCAAGGGAAGTATTAGGGAAGTAGCTTGGTAGAATAGTATTCAATGAAGACTTAGTGGGCCTTTTTGGAACCATTAACCGTTAAATGATATGCGTTTGTAAAAAGTTAGTTTATAATTATTTTTTTTAAGGAGTAGGGACTGGGTGAGCGTTAACGGAAAAGGGAAGGGAGTTCCACAGGACCGGTGCAGCCCTAGAGACATTTTAAACATTTCTCATATTCCATATATCCTTTATAGTGAAAATAATTTTTAACCCCAGTGTCATTAGAATGCACAGGGGCGTGTTTGACCCGCTTATCATTATATATGAGACCTCTTTACACCAACATTGTCCATACTTGTTCATCCTGTGACACCACAGCCTAATAATTTTTAATGGGTTCTTGATTTTGGGTTAACCCTTTAAATGTGATCATTTAGGCTAGGTGGTCTGAAAGTGGTCTCAGAAGTCTGGGGCTCTTTACACACTGGTGGCAACCACTGATTTACACTGTGCTTCTGAGGATTTTGGGAACACTCAGAGCACCATAACCACTACAGAGGACTGTATTGGTTGTGGTGTTAAGATTGCCCTGACATTGCCACACTGTAAGTAATAAAACTGTTTATGAATGCTTTGACATTTAACCTGGGATTCTCTAGATGCTGCTCCGTATTCACTTCATCCAACAGAGTCTGGAGGATGGCTTACATAATTGGCTAAGAGCTAACGGAAGTTCCTACACAGGAGCTTCATGATCTTCTCGGATGTAGTGGAAGCAGGGAATAATATTTTAAAGTAAACTTGAAACCGCAGGTTTAACATTGGTTAAAAGGTCCTAAGGTACCAAATAAATCAATCAGAATTTTGTTAGACCCACCTTCGGCTGCTTCCCATGCTCTGTAGTGATTGGCCCTGCATGGGACACTAATTTAAGCAGGGCAATCCTTATTAAAAACCCCAACATTCTGGCTTGACTTCCATCACACGGTAACAAAACGACCAATAACTCCAGTAGTGAGAATCTGAAAATGCATCAATTTATGCAATAAGTAGAACTTTTCCTAAGCCTAATTTTATCACTATACTCCTATTTTGTCCGGTCCTACTCCGTTCTAGAAAAGAAAGAAGTAAAAATGCAGAGGAACTCCCTTCACTAATATTGTGAGCTCTCCAATAAGTATGGAAAATACTAATTTAAGTGCAGTGTGCAGGAATCTATAAAATGTAACCAAGCAATAAAGCGGCACTTTCACCCCTAGCCCCCTTCGTCCCTGAAAAATTTGTATTTCATAAAGATAGAATTTGACTGTGCAGGAATTTCAGTGGAAGTAAACTACAAAATAAGTGCCCATCAATTGAGGGGGAAAAAACCCAGTCCTAAGTGGGGGGGGGGAAACTGAAAAAACAAAACCTGATCTGCATTTCTGTGCTAGTGTGTACCTTCTTCAATGTTAATGTGTCCTCTGCTAAACTAATTTAAGTGTTAGTGAGTGTACCGCACATCCACCAGCGTCCAATCATATTGCATACGCCTCAAAGGTGACATGGGGTCGGTCAATTGATTGAAGGCACTACTGCATTGGAGCCTCTTTTATATGGTACACACCTCAAGGGGAGATGGAACAAGAAAGATGACATCCCGCTTTGCGGTCTGCCTAATCCTTATTAGTCTGTCTATAATACAATCATAACATATGGGAAAGAGTATCATAATCATATTTTGATAATGCTTCATATGGTCAGAATATAAATCAGTTGGTGCATAAAAACACTTAAAGAGAAGAGGGTGGTTGGCTGCTGGTAATGAGTGAGAGGTGAGATCGGCGACATGGCGTGTCCTCCTCTTTGAAAAGGAGACCTCTCCCCATGTCTCGGAAGGATGTGACAGCAGACTATTCAGGAAGGATTTCTTAAAAACTAGCTGCTGAGCAGATGATATACGACAATGTCAAAACCCCTATCTTTTGTCATTTGAGTACCACCATGTTTAACTGCATCACTGTGCGGTTCACAGGCAATGCAACCTGGGAACTGAATGCTTAGAAGGCAATCATAAGTAGGAGAAATTGCTCGGGGGGAAGGAACTTATCAAGGTTGCCTTTCACCCTGTCAGTTCACAAAAGCCCTCTGTTCCCTTGCAAATTAACAACATGTGCATGTGACTGCAATGAAAACAGTCAGAGATCGCTGCTCATTAAAAAAAAAAAAAAAAAAAAAAAGGCACATCTAGTCTCAACTGATTGGTTTAGGCAAGTGGTTCCCAACCCAGTCCTCATGTACCCCCTGCCAGTACAGGATTTAGGGATTACCCAGTTGTGTCCAATGTGTTTTTAGAAAAAATAAAAAACTTTTTAGACACAACAGAGTAATCCCTAAATCCTGGAATGGTAGGAGGTACTTAAGGACTGGGTTGGGAACCCCTCGTTTAGGCCCATGACAGGAGGCCATCTTAGAAGTAAAGGTGCCTGTTTGCATTGCACCTTTTCTGCCTACCTTGTGTTTGTGTATATGTAGGCAGCAGCAAAACATTTTAAGGTCTGTCCGAGACTAGAGTTATTTTCCCAGGGAGTAAATGTCCTTATTTCAGGCCCTTTCCAATTACATATATGGCAGAAGAATATTTTAGGGGGAGAAATTACCGCTCTCTGCTCCCCCATGCCCTTTCTCCTGAATTTTATAGTAACAGTTGCTACCCAGAAGTGTAATTCTCTCTAACCCCACACATGCATGACATATATGCAGGGCCGGTGCAAGGATTTTTGCAAACCTAGGCAAAAGAAAAATTTGCCCCCCCCTCCCATGTGACATCGCAATGCCCCACCCATATGATCTGCCATATGAACTCATGCCAGTGCTGCACACTGTGTTTACATTAAAAAAGCCTGCAGGGACAGGCTATAGACACTGGAACCACTTCATTAAGCTGCAGTGGTTCTGGGGACTATAGTGTCCCTTTAATGTGAGGTTAATTAGAGATTAGTGTCACTAATAATATACTAGATTGCCTACTTACAACCAGATGAAGATGGTGATGGGCTCTGGCTGCAGTCTGGCTCCACTGGTCTGGTGTAGAACCGGATCTCTGGAGGCTGTTTGTAACTGCGGTCACAAAATTCAATGTTCTGGGAGAACAGGAAGCAGCTCCATTTTTGAGGCCCCTTACACAGCTCAAGGTCTGGGCCCCAGGGCCTGACGGTGAGTATGCCCATAAGGCCCACCCATAAGTCCACCTATATGGTCCACCCATTAAATTCGCTCACAGGGAGTGTAGTGTGTAGGGCATGTGTTATGTGTTATTGTAGAGGATCTAATGTGTGTGCTTATGGAATGTAGTGTATAGGCATACCAGTTTGTGTAGGTGATGCAGTGTGTTTGTGTGTAGTGGAAGCAGTGTGTGTTTGTGGTTGTCTGTAAGGGATCCATTGTTTGAAACTGTGTTTGTATGCATAAGGGATGCAAGGTGTGTGTCTGTAAGTGTGTGTAAGAAATGCATTGTTTCTGTGTGTATGTAAGAGAAGCAGTGTGTGTGTGTGTGTGTGTGTTTGCATTTGTGTGTAATGGATGCATTGTGTGTTTGTGTATGTATAGGGATGCAATGTGTGTGTGTGTGTGTGTGTGTGTTGTGTGAAAAAGCTGTCCCTTAGAGCTCTCCCCTGCCCCTTAGTGGTCCCTCCTCTCCCCTGGGGGTCTCTTCTCCCACCCACCCACCCACCCTGTGTTTTCCTCATCTCCACTTCTCCTCACCCCCTCTCCTGTGTTCTTCTCACCTGCCCCCCGTGTCTTCTCACCTCCCCCCGGTGTTCTCCTCACCTCCCCTTCTCCTCACCCCCCTCTCCCTGTGTTCTTCTCACTCCCCCTCCCTGTGTTTTTCTCACCTCCTCCTCTCCTCACCCCCCCCTTTGTGTTCTTCTCACACCCTCCCTGTGTTCTTCTCACCTCCCCCTTTCCTCACCCCCTCCCTGTGTTCTTCTTACTCCCCCCTCCCCATTTCTTCTTACTCCCCCCTCCCCATTTCTTCTTACTCCCCCCCTTTCTTCTTCTTACTCCCCCCCTTTCTTCTTACTCCCCCCTTTCTTCTTACTCCCCCCTTTCTTCTTACTCCCCCCTTTCTTCTTACTCCCCCCTTTCTTCTTACTCCCCCCCCTTTCTTCTTACTCCCCCCCCTTTCTTCTTACTCCCCCCCCTTTCTTCTTACTCCCCCCTTTCTTCTTACTCCCCCCTTTCTTCTTACTCCCCCCTTTCTTCTTACTCCCCCCTTTCTTCTTACTCCCCCCTTTCTTCTTACTCCCCCCCTTTCTTCTTACTCCCCCCCTTTCTTCTTACTCCCCCCCCTTTCTTCTTACTCCCCCCCCTTTCTTCTTACTCCCCCCTTTCTTCTTACTCCCCCCTTTCTTCTTACTCCCCCCTCTTCTTCTTACTCCCCCCTCTTCTTCTTACTCCCCCCCTCTTCTTCTTACTCCCCCCTCCCCTCTTATTCTTACTCCCCCCTCCCCTCTTCTTCTTACTCCCCCCTCCACTTGTCTTCTTCTTACTCCCCCTCCCCCTTTCTTCTTACTCCCCCCACCCCTCTTCTTCTAACTCCCCCTCGTTCTTCTTACTCCCCCTCCCCTCCCCTCCCCCAGTTCTCCTTACCCTCCCCCCCTCCCCTCCCCCAGTTCTCCTTACCCTCCCCCCCTCCCCTCCCCCAGTTCTCCTTACCCTCCCTAGTTCTCCTCACCCTCCCCAGTTCTCCTCCTAACCTCACCTACCCTGTAGCGTGGCCGAGCTCTTCTCCGGTCTGCGGTACAGGAGCTTGGAAGTTCCAGTCAGTCCGTCCAGGTCGCGGACCGGAGAGGAGCTCGGCCACGCTACAGGGAAGGGGAGGTGAGGCAGTGCGGCAGCCGCCTGAGCGCTCTTTATAGAGCGCTCAGGCGGCTGCAACATTTAAAGGGTCGGCGATGGAGACGCAGGGCGCCCCCTCCTATATGGCGCCCTAGTTCGCCTTATAGGAAGTGCCGGCCCTGCATATATGGATTTATTTTGCCCAGATCTTATAAGGTGTGTGTGTGTATGTGTATATATGTATATATATATATATATATATATATATATATATAGAAAAAATTCCAAGGCCAGGCACTCCTCCTTCCAGATAATTTAAAGTATTATAAGCCTAGGTGCAATCCCGCGTTATATACAGAGAAAAGTAATGAAGGGAGCACACTAGGTCTTAAGAAAAATGCAAAATTATTTACTGCATTCCAAAGAATACATCGCTGTGGTATACAAACAAATCAACGTTTCGACCCTGCTGGGTCTTTATCAAGATATATATATATATATATTGTACAGAAAAAATACAATTTCACACTTCTGTGTGAATGGTAAATGCATTTATTGTATATACATTTCTGAGATCTGGAAATCTATACAGGTCTTTATACTGTAGCTGGAAGGATTTAACAGTGCTTAATATTACCCATGGTAAGATTTATGTAATCCCATAGCTGCTGCATGACTGGATGTCTGACAAATACTGAAATAGAATAAATGACTACAGTTGGCTTGAATCGTATTTCAGACATTGAACTTGCATTTATGTCCATTACTTTTTGCTTACATTAATCTTATTATAAACCCTTCAGATGTTCCCACTGAAGCAGTGTTTCATGTTGTTTTAACAAAGGAGATTAGAATTTAAAAATTTTAATCTGCATCCAATCCATGGTTAACCCCCCCCCCCCCCCCACCTCATTTTTAAAAATTTTATTTACATGTTTAATATTCCTTTATCAAAGCTACAACATCACCCTAGCATAATTTCACCCCACAAAAATGTTTGTGGGAGCTGTAGTACAACCAGAGGCGTAACTAGAAATCATGTCCGTCTGTCCGTCCCATATGTCTCACCCCCCCCACACCCGCCCCCCCCCCCACTTAACCCCTCCTTGTGTCTCAATCACACCCCGCAGGGTTAGTGTGGCATGGTTGGGGGGGGATGAGTATGACAGATTTGGAGCGGTTAATGCGATAAGGTGAAAGGGGGGAGTGTGACCATTATTGAGAGAGTGTGACAGGATTAGGGGGGTTGAGTGTGACAGTGCGAGAGAAGGTGAGTGTAATAGGGTGAATATGGCAGAGCGATGGGAGGAAAGTATGGCATGGGTTAGTGACAAGATGGGTGGAATTATTGTGAGTGTGGCAGGGTGAAGGGGGGTGGCAGTGTGTGTGGTGGGGTGATGGTTACACAGACACACCGGTGCATGCACATGCAGTTATACAAACAAACACACACTGACATACAGGGAGTGCAGAATTATTAGGCAAGTCGTATTTTTGAGGATTAATTTTATTATTGAACAACAACCATGTTCTCAATGAACCCAAAAAACTCATTAATATCAAAGCTGAATATTTTTGGAAGTAGTTTTTAGTTTGTTTTTAGTTATAGCTATTTTAGGGGGATATCTGTGTGTGCAGGTGACTATTACTGTGCATAAATATTAGGCAACTTAACAAAAAACAAATATATACCCATTTCAATTATTTATTTTTACCAGTGAAACCAATATAACATCTCACCATTCACAAATATACATTTCTGACATTCAAAAACATAACAAAAACAAATCAGTGACCAATATAGCCACCTTTCTTTGCAAGGACACTCAAAAGCCTGCCATCCATGGATTCTGTCAGTGTTTTGATATGTTCACCATCAACATTGCGTGCAGCAGCAACCACAGCCTCCCAGACACTGTTCAGAGAGGTGTACTGTTTTCCCTCCTTGTAAATCTCACATTTGATGATGGACCACAGGTTCTCAATGGGGTTCAGATCAGGTGAACAAGGAGGCCATGTCATTAGATTTTCTTCTTTTATACTTTTTCTTGCCAGCCACGCTGTGGAGTACTTGGACGCGTGTGATGGAGCATTGTCCTGCATGAAAATCATGTTTTTCTTGAAGGATGCAGACTTCTTCCTGTACCACTGCTTGAAGAAGGTGTCTTCCAGAAACTGGGAGTTGAGCTTGACTCCATCCTCAACCCGAAAAGGCCCCACAAGCTCATCTTTGATGATACCAGCCCAAACCAGTACTCCACCTCCACCTTGCTGGCGTCTGAGTCGGACTGGAGCTCTCTGCCCTTTACCAATCCATCCATCTGGCCCATCAAGACTCACTCTCATTTCATTAGTCCATAAAACCTTAGAAAAATCAGTCTTGAGATATTTCTTGGCCCAGTCTTGACGTTTCAGCTTGTGTGTCTTGTTCAGTGGTGGTCGTCTTTCAGCCTTTCTTACCTTGGCCATGTCTCTGAGTATTGCACACCTTGTGCTTTCGGGCACTCCAGTGATGTTGCAGCTCTGAAATATGGCCAAACTGGTGGCAAGTGGCATCTTGGCAGCTGCACGCTTGACTTTTCTCAGTTCATGGGCAGTTATTTTGTGCCTTGGTTTCTCCACACGCTTCTTGCGACCCTGTTGACTATTTTGAATGAAACGCTTGATTGTTCGATGATCACGCTTCAGAAGCTTTGCAATTTTAAGAGTGCTGCATCCCTCTGCAAGATATCTCACTATTTTTGACTTTTCTGAGCCTGTCAAGTCCTTCTTTTGACCCATTTTGCCAAAGGAAAGGAAGTTGCCTAATAATTATGCACACCTGATATAGGGTGTTGATGTCATTAGACCACACCTCTTCTCATTACAGAGATGCACATCACCTAATATGCTTAATTGGTAGTAGGCTTTTGAGCCTATACAGCTTGGAGTAAGACAACATGCATAGAGAGGATGATGTGGTCAAAATACTCATTTGCCTAATAATTCTGCACACAGTGTACATGCAGATAAACACTATATAACTCATACAGAGACATACACGGACACACACACACTGACACACACACATGCAAATGCAGACACACAAACTAACACAAAGATACATATATACATGCAGATACACAAACACTTGACAAACATTCAAATACACAGAATGACACTCATACAGATACACATGCAGACAAATGGATACACAGACAGACAGACATACCCACATACATACAGAGACAGAAACACATACAGAGATACACACACAAATACATTAGTCACCCTCCTGTTTCCTACGTTGTAGGTACAGGAGGGTGATTTCCCTGGGGTTCAGTGGTGGCTCAGGCTGATGGGAGTCAGAGTTCCCACTCTGACTCCCTTCTGTCCTTCCTCCTGCGCGGCTCTCAGTGAATCCTGGGAGGAGTGACTGGGGCAGTCACTTCCTCCCAGCTCTCTTCTCATCACAGGGGGCCTGGTCACGCTGGAAATACTTTGCCATCGGGTGGCCCTAACAGCATGGGCCCCTGAACTTGCAGCACGGGCCAGGGCCGCAACACATGGTGGCAGGCACCCGGTCGCAGGGGTCCGTAGGGCAGCTGGACCCCTGGAGTGGCTGGCCCGGTCGCTGTGACCCCTACGACCTCTGTAGTTCCACCACGGAGTATAGCTATCACTTTTTTTTTTTTTTTATTGTAGAAAGCAGACAATTGAACTACAACTCCCAAATACATGTGTTGTGTCCTTAAGTTTTGATGTGTGGGGTTTTTAGTAGGATAAGCACAATACAGCCATATAAACTTAAAGGGACAGTCATGATTGCCTGAATCACTTTGCCATCTGTAAATTTCACTTCAAAATTGTCCAAAGCCTAAGGACATACATTACATGCAGGAATATCCTAACATTTTTTTCCCTTGCACTAATACAAGGGAAAGGGATTACTGCAAAATGCAAGCCAAACTAAACATCTCCACATAGAGGTGCATTGGCTCAGTGCATCTCTATGGGGAGCGTTGGTGTCTTCATGCTGAGCGCAAAGAGTTCGCCATTGGTCCTGCGAGCACTGCAGCCACTACAGGTGTCCCTAGAAAGCATTGTAAACACTAAAATATAACCGGTATTTGCATTGCAGATGCTGCAGGGAAAATCTTTAGGCATCAGAACTATTACATTAAAGGAAAACTATAGTGCCAGGAAAAAAATATTTTTACGTGAACCTTAGCTTATCCCTTTGTCAAGGCCCCCTTATGATGCAGAAGGGGTTAATACCCCCTTCTGTCACTTACCTGGGTCCAGAGCCGATGTCCCTTGGCTCAGCTCCGTCCATGCTCCTCCCCTGCCGATGTCTGGCGGCAAGGGAGACCTAATGTGCATCCGCGGCAATGCTTTCCTATGGGAATTCCGGTGACGATGGAAGTCCTCATGCATAGCGTGAGGACGTCCAGCGTTGTTTAGGCATCCAAAAGTCCCTCTAGTGGCTGTCTGGTAGACAGCGACTCGAGGAGGAGTTAAACCTAGCAGGTAATTATTGCAGTTTATGAAAACTGCAATAATTACATGTTAAGGGTGATGGGAGTTTGCACCCAGACCACTTCAATGAGCTGAAGTGGTCTTGATGCCTACAGTCTCCCTTTAATCTTTAGTAATGATGGTGCCTAGTGTCCCTTTAGCAAGTTTGTCAGCAGCGTAGTTCTTGAAAATTGGCTCCTTTTCCAGAGGTTCCAGGAGTGTGCTGTGGGTTATAATGCATCTAGCAGCTGCTAGTTTCATTTGCCCCCTTACAGACTAATTCCTGAATAGTCTGTTTAAAATACAGATAAGGCAGAGGTGATTCGGATTTGTTTGTGCAGCCATTGATTTGAATTATGCAGAGCTTTGCAGGGTTAAATCGCAATGTAATCCTACTTATAGTTGCAAGTAAAGAGGAAGCAGTGAACCAGGGTGGGTCTATATACACACAGCTGGTCCTTTTATTGGCTGCATTTGGTTTGTATTTAGCCTGCAAGGTAACTTGGATCTCCTACTCACTTTTCCTGCTTTAGAGCGATCTCGATATACAATGCCCACTCCTCCCTGACTGTAACCCGCTGTAAAACAGGCTACTAATCCTCACACTGATACTCATCCCTGGCATTTAAAAGTACCAAAACAATTTTAACTTAATGTAGCAGTTTTGGTGTATAGATCATGCCCCTGTAGTCTTTCTGCTGAATTCTCTGCCATTTAGAAGTAAAATTACTTTGTTTGTACAGCCCTAGTCATTCCTCCCTGCATGTAACTTGCACAGCCTCCTTAAACACTTCCTGTAAAAGAACCTAGATATTTTAGGTCCTGCATTGTACAGTCTGTTTAATCTATAACTTATTATCCCCTGTTCTATTGATAGCTCTTTTTGACACTACTGTGTATTTAATTTACAGAGAAGGAAATTAAAACTTCTAACGTAAGTTAACATCAGATTGAAGTAACACTATTTTTTTTCATTCAGGCTGTGTCAGTCACAGGCAGGGGAGGTGTGGCTATGGCTGTATAAACAAAGTGATTTAACTCCTAAATGGCAGATAATTGAGCAGAGAGACTGCAGGGGCATAATCTAATACTCTAAAATCAGTTATTAAGCTATCATTGTTTTTTTTTATGTCTATAGTATCCCTTTAATGCTTCTGCTGTTTACTCTATCCTGGTGCAGTGCCAAGAAAAAATACACAGTGAAGAAGAGGGAAATAGGGGAATATTAATGATTACATACCGTTATAATAGAGCAAGAAAAAATGAATTGAATTGAGTAAACACCAGGGGGATGTAATGATAAAGTAACCTGGGGTAAGGCATGAGGTGAGTGACATCATTTGACGCTCTCCTTCAACATTGTGTGTGGGCAACGCATTCCACACACACTGTTAGGGGGGAGGGGGATTAAATGATGTCACTTGCAACGATCACACATATTCACCATGTAACTTGCCTCTTACCTTCCCCCTTGTTACTTTGTCATTACATTCTGTGCATGCAAACTATATGTCTGAAGCATTATTTCTAAATTGCATGTATCAAGTTTCCTTTTTTAATAAATATATTTTTTTTATGTATCCAGGTTATATAAGTGATCAAGATCTAGAAGATGCTCTGAAAGAAGATGAATCTGAACATACACATGGTATGAATTTGTGTGTACAATATATAATAGTCTTGTTCAATACCTTTTCTTTGTTGAATATATGGTATGACTTTGCCTGCATTGCTAAGAACTAAATTCCGTGCTAATTAGAGATTATGCCAAGCAAATGAACTGGCCATAGTTACCCTTCACATTTTTTTTTTTTTTTTTTATCCCCCTAGTGTTTTGACCCAGTTTTACATTTGATTTGTGCTGCTCTAATCTGATGTGAATAGGCCAAGTAAATACCCTTTTCTGTATTCTCATGTAGCTGAGATAACGAACCCTAGTGGTTGATCATGATATTTAATTTTATTATTTCCCCTATTTGTATTTTGATTCCAGATTATATAACTGATCAAGATCTAGCAGATGCTCTCGATGAAGATGAAGCAGTGCATGCACATGGTATGATGCTTCTAGTCTACTTTGTAACTTGCATCTTTATCTTTTGTTTCTTACAGGTGCTTTGCTCAGTGGGGCCAGGGCCTTCAGCCAATAGTATATGCCCCCTTCCATCGTACAGTGTTTGCTATATAATTATATTACTGAGAGTAGTGCAAGAGAGACAGGATTATTGGAACATCTGCAATTGGAGGTGTTCTATCAGTATTCCAAATTGTAATATTGAGAGAAAAAAAAAATATCTCCAATTGCATATTTTCAAGCGACTTCGGCTAATAATAAAAAGTTGCTAAAACCATACCTCTGGTTTTTCAGAAAGTGTCATGCGGCTCCAACTTCCACCACCTCCCCAATGCCTCTGGTCACTGCGCTATTAAAAAAAAAAAAAAAAAAAAGTCCTACATAATGATTAATAAATAATTTTATATCATGTGTGAATATGTCTTCAACCAAGTATGAGGTGTTTGTAGGGCTGCAGGTTAACCTGCAGGTTTGCTGTTTGACATTTTATATTACTACCTTTGGCAGAATAAATGGAGTTGACAGCAGTATAACTGCCTGTTAGTTGAATACAAAGAAAACTACAAATTGCCAGACACAAATGTGCAACTTTTTAAAGTAGTTCATGTATTAGATCATCAAAAACACCAGTCTTTGGTCTGTAAAGATACATAAAAGGCTGAACCCAACTAAAACAAATCTCGGTCGTGCCAAATTCTTAGGTCAAGTGTATTGAGAGTTTTCGGCCAAAAAAAGACACTATCTGGCTCCAACCTTGGTTTTCAACACCCACTACAGTGACCAGTTGTAGACATTCAGCAATATGTTTTGTCAGCGTTTAAATTGAACTAATGCTTCTAAGGCAAAACTGCACAACTTGGCAGTAGGTGGGGGCCAAAATTAAAAATAGGCTAAACTTCTGCAGCCCGCAGATAGGGTTTTAGCTCCTCACTTTTTAAGTAAAGGTGTTAAATTACATATAAAAATACAGGTATACATACACTGACAGACAAACAGATACAGATACACACAGACAGACATACGCACACACTGATAGACATAGACGCACACAGAAAGACATACAGACGGGCTGACAGACCTAGACGCACTGACACACACACTCTGACAGACAGACATACATGCAGGTCAAAATATACACTCTTATAGCCACCCTCTTGCTTCCTACCTTTTGGATGCTGGGGGGTGGCTTTCCTGACGTCCAGTCAGCAGGCTGAGGCTGTTGGAAGTAAGGGGCTTGCTATGTTCCTCTGCTCTGTCCTTCTGTCTCTCTCCCAGTACGCTCCCGCCTCCTCCCCCTTCCCATGCAGCTCAATTAGCTCTAGAAGGAAGTGACCATCTATCATTTTCGCCCAGGCTGCCAATAAGCAAGGGGCGTAGTCGCGCTGTTAAAGGGCCACAGTGTCCCAACTGTGCCCCTGCTGACAAATGCCCACCAGGTGGCTTTAAGTACATGGGCCACCCGATGCTCCTTAGTGTGTGTGTGTGTGTGTGTGTGTGTGTGTGTGTGTGTGTGTGTGTGTGTGCGCCGCTCAAAATCCTTTGGTGAGCCGTATTTTGTGCAGGTCTGTTATACAGGTTATGCATTATATTAAGTAGGATGTGTCATATTGCCTTAATGGGTTAATAAAAGGGCTGCAATTTTAATAGAATGAAAATAAAATGAGCAAAAGTGTTTTTATAAACAGTCATTCGCACATGGGCCACAGGAATCTGAAAGATCGTTTGTTTGAAAGGCATTTCACTTCCTGCAAAATTAGCCATATAAACCCCCCATTGTTTGTTTTCATTAATTTTTCTTTTGTAATTACTAATAATCCTATAACTCTGTGCAATTTGCCTACTTTCATTTGACAATTGATGGGTTTAGAAGTCTGCTAAATTTACTATCCACATTTTCATTTTTTACATAAATATAAACTTCACAGAGCTGTTATTCAGAATCATAAAACCAAACCTGTACTGTATATTTCTACTGCAGCACCTTCAAGTGTAAAAATATAATATAGCTATAGATAGAGCGCGTGTGTGTATCTGTGTGTGTGTGTATGTGTTTTCATTGTTATTTTGTTTTCTCCAGACATAGATGACCATGACCTTACAGATGCAGCAGAGGACATAGTCCACGAAGCAACACAAGCTCAGCATGGTATGGCATATGTATTTGTTATAATCAAATTTTTCTTATTTTACACATTTGTTAATAATTGTGTTTTTATAATTACCATTACCACCACCATTTAATTTTAGGTGAGCCAGAAGACTTTAACCTAGAAGACGCGTTTGATGACCAAGTTGAAGATGAAACTGCTGAATATGGTATAAAAACGTGTGTGTTGTGTACTTGTGTCTAGATGTGGGTGTGTGTGTGTGTGTGCGTGTGTATATAAAATATATATATATATACACACACATTTGTACCCAATTGTAAATCAAGTACATGAAAACTGCAAATATTGATACCATTTGTCACATTTTACATAAAGAACAAGGCTCGTATGTATTTAAAATAAGATATACTGGGTTATTCACTAAAAGCTAATTTAAATTTTAAGACCAAGTTAATCAACCTGGAAGCATAGCTAAATAGGAAACCTATTCCATTTTGATATATTTGCCTTTTGATATTTACTTTGAATTCTCAAAAATTTTAACTTTAGTGAACAACCCTTATGAAGTTGGTATAATAAATCCCAAATGTCTGTAAATCATATTTTCATTGAGTTGCCTAGGAGTTAACCTCTTCCACTCAGTCTTTTTACAATTTACATGTTATTCATAACCACTAGAAATGTGCATCAAAACAGCGGGGAAGAGTTGTTGTATTTACTAATTTTTATCCTAAAAAAAAAAATAAGTGAAGGTAAACGATGAGTAACTAAATTTCCCATTTGGTTTCTTTTGTTAATCGAAAGCAATGGCGATGGGTCTATGGCAGTGTTTTTTGTTGTTTCCACCCCCCTCATAAAACACCTATTGAATGATCATTACAGAATATCTTGATAGTTCTTATTTTGACTTCCAATTTTTAGTTACTTTTTTTTTTTATTTTGAGCGGGGGGGTTTAACCCCACTCAATCTTATCTCCCCATCAGATCTATGTGCATATTTTACAAATATCTTAAAACATATTAACATATTTTTTTCTTTATGATAAATGTAGATTTTTAATGGAATATAGTCAATGCAAATCACTGTTTTCTCACTTCCACAGCTATTTTTTCATTATTAAATTTGTTTCCCCCCCCACATCAGATGCCATTGAAGATACCCCTGAAGACCTAAACTTGGAAGATGCACTAGATGCCACCATTCATGAAGCTCTGCATTCTGAACATGGTATTTATTTTTTATTTATTTTTTTAAATAAACCACATTCTATGAAATGAATTACTACTACTACACTCTCACCGTGATTTCTTAATATCTTGAAGCTAATTTTAACCCTAGATTTAGGTAATTTATTTATATTTTTCCACTTTGACTTGTATTACAGTACACTAAGCTTTTTATGACCGTAAACCCAACAGGATGACATAATAGAGTTTTCCTAACCATTGTCCACATCTATACAGTATATATGATAATTGTAGTACAGGTGGACCTCATGTAACAACTTACCTGTTTTACAATGCCTCGCACTTACGACCAGGCGTAAGTGCAAATTGTCGTGGGGATTCCCTGCTCTGGTGCGCATGTCTATGTTCGGGGAAAATTCCCCGAACAGAGACAAACGTACAAGAGCAGGAAATCCCTCTAATCTATGTTCGGGAAAATTTCCCCGAACATAGACATGCGCACCAGAGCAGGGAATCCCATAACTCCTTATTTACCGACCGGGTTGTAGGAACGGAACCCGGTCGGTAAGTCAGGAGTGTCTGTGTTTTTTTGTGTGTTTTAAAAATACTTCAGAATAAAAATGATATATTATTTTTTTTGTTTGTTAAATCATAGTTGAACTAGATGAGCCAGAAGAAGTGGAAGAACTGGAGGTGAAAGATAAAGAAGCTCCAGATAGTGAAGAACCTGAACAAATTATTGAAGAGGCAATAGTGGAAAGCAAACTGGAAACATTAGCAGTAGAAGAACTCGAGGAGGAGTTGGAAGAAGAAGGTAAAGAGACTGATGCTATAACCGAACCAGAAGATGAGCCAGCGTTGGAAACCGTGCAGGAAACCCCAGATGTAGATGATGCTGAAGAAGTTGTTGAAGAGCTTACTTATGAAGCAGTGGAAGAAGCTGAGGAGGAGGAGGAGGAGCTGCCAGCTGCAGAGGAAACGATCGATGAACAAGAAGGGGATGATGCTACTGAAGACCTCACAGAACCAGAGACCGAAGAAGCAGTTGAGGAATCAGAAGTAGAAAAGGATGACACTGAAGCTGATGTACTAGCCAATGAAGAATATGAAACCCATGCAGAAGACGAAGATACAAATAAATCAATTGAAGATGAATATGTACACACCGATGAAGGTATTTATGAACTCAAATTGTTAACACTATAACCCTTTGAAAGACAATAGTGCATTGCACAACAATTATTAAATAGCCAACTACTGAACTTTTTTTTTTCAAAATGTATATTTCTGACTTAGTGACTCCCAAATGCAAAACCAAAGTATTAAAACTCAAGGCATTGTAGTTGCAATGAGGTCTGCCAAGACCAGGAAATGACTCAGAAAAACTGTTTAGAGAAAAAAATCCACACAGCATAACCCCCTGTGCCCTTTAACCTGCTCAATGCACTTAATGTGTGGGTGCATGGAGTGCCCTAGTTATATGCATGCAGAGTCAGCCCACTGCATTGACCCACAGCTATAAAGTTATCAATACTACAGGACAGATAACGGTATTAAAAAAAAGAATAAAGAAAAATATTACACTGGGGTTGTCTATTACTGGAAAAACTAAAACCGTTAATTATGAATTATACAAAGCTTGAAAGTGCTATCTAGCATTAATGGGACTTCATGAGTTTTCCGTGTTATAACCACTTTAGTATTCCTGTGTTTATCCCAAATCCCCACACCTAAAGAAGGCACAATACTTGCCCTGTATACCTCAGCACTATAGGAAAACCGTAAGTGCCTATCTATAACTAATATCCTACCTGGCTAAGTGGCAACAAATTAAAGATATCGTAACCTTGGTCCCATATGTGGTAAGGTTATAAGGGTGGGGGGAGGGAAAGGGAACCACATATGGGACCAAGGTTACGATATCCTTAATTTGTTGCCACTTAGCCAGGTAGGATATTAGTTATAGATAGGCACTTACGGTTTTCCTATAGTGCTGAGGTATACAGGGCAAGTATTGTGCCTTCTTTAGGTGTGGGGATTTGGGATTTTGGGTGAGCTATTGGGGACTGTTTATCCCTTTTATTAAGGAGATTTGTTTCCCCATTCCTCTGGTTCCCTTCTCCTCCCCCTACCCTTATTACCTATCTAACCTATTTTCCTCACCAAATATCACAATGGTTTAGCCTGGTTCCATATATCCCTGTTTAGCCCTTTCTCCTGTCTCTTTTTACTTATTATCTTAGGTTTATTAAAGGTAGGGACCCCCTCCCTTCATACAACTCTCCAATTAGGGACTTGGGTCCTTTTTCTCCTTCTCCCCTTTTCCAGATATTTATCTATCTGGTGTGGGGGTGACTCCTATTCTGCAGAATCTCATTAATGCAGCCCTGCACAAAGCTCAACTTTTTATAGTTTTCATGAGTTTAAAGATTCAGAAAATACCATAAGATGTCAGTATACCATAATTTAAATTCCATAGAAAAAAGTGACTTGTGCTTTTTTTTTTTTTCATGTTGTATGAGAGTCAGTGTTTGTAATAAGCTAATTTTTTGGGGGTGTGTAGAAAAATTAATAGAATATGGTCTTTAAACCCACCTATTCAACAGTTTGTTGTAATTATGGGCAAATACTTTGATGTTCCTTTTAACCCTTTAAGGAACGAGGATGTACTAGGAACGTCCGACAAAAAAACGACCATAATGACCGCGGACATACCTAGTACATCCTCGCAGTCCTTCTTACTTACCCGATCGCCACCGTTCCCGGGCCGGCGATCGGTGTTGATCCCGGTCTGGGGGTACTGTCTGACAGCCCAGACAGTCCCCCCTCAGCAAAAGAGCGGTCTGAAAGAGCGGTCTCATGGCCGCAATAGGCCGTCCATAGTGCTGCATGTAGGGGGACTGTCTGAACTGACAGGCAGGCAGTCTCCCTGCATCTGTAAAATAAAAAATATATATATGTTGGTAAATATAAATATATATATATATATCTATATATCTATCTCTCTAACTCGCTCTATTTATATATATATATATATATATATATATCTTATCTATGTATATATCTTAGATATTTAATGTCATACTAAGTGTATTTTTATATTAATATATACATAATTAAAATAGAACGTGTGTGTGTGTGTGTGTGTATATGTGTGTGTATATATATATATATATATATATATATATATATATAGCTTACAAAAATTTAATCATATGTAATTTTCTTCTAACTGTATTTTGATATTAATATAGGGAAATCAAAATACACATATATATCCATATAAATAATAATATATTTAATTTCATATATATATATATATATATATATATGTGTGTGTAGACTTCAAATATATAAATATGTATATATATATATTTAAATTCTACTTGCATATTTATGTAATATTTTTGCATAATTAATTTTATTGATTTAAATTTGGGGGACATGCCTGACAACCAAGGCTGAAAGTCCAGAGAATTTAATTTGCTTGTGTTTAACCCTGTAACTTTCTATGCACCGTAAAACCTGTACATGGAGGGTACTGTTTTACTCGGGAAACTTCGCTGAACACAAATATTAGTGTTTCTAAATGGTAAAACATACCACAGCGATTATATTTTTAGTGAAAGTAAAGTTTTTTGCATTTTTCACACACAAACTGCACTTTCACTGATGATATTGTTCTGATACTTTTTACTATTTTGAAACTCAAATATTCTTGGGAGACTTCGCTGAACACAAATAACAGTACCCCCCATGTACAAGTTTTACAAATATAATGCTTGATTTTCCGTTTTTCACATTGAAATTTGCCAGATTGGTTATATTGCCTTTGAGAGCATATGGTAGCCCAGGAATGAGAATTACCCCCATGATGGCATACCATTTGCAAAAGATCACCACCCAAGGTATTGCAAATTTGGTATGTTTATCTTTTTTTAGTAGCCACTTACTCACAAACACTGGACATAAGCCATATTGAATACCCTGGGTTGTCTACTTAAAAAAAAAAAAGTATATGTGAGGTGTGATTCAGACATTTATGACAGAAAACAGTGTTACAATGTCACTATTGATAAATTTAAAAAATTATATATTTTGAAACCGCAATGTCCTACTTGTACTTAAAGCCCTATAACTTGGAAAAAAAGCTAAGAACATGTTAACATTGGGTATTTCTAAACTTAGGACAGAATTTAGAATCTATTTAACACTGGTGTTTTTTGGCAGTAGTAGATGCGTAACCGATTTTGGGGGTCAATGTTAGAATAAGTGTTTTTTTGTGTTTTTTTGTTTTACAATTTTTCATTATATTTTATAAAAAAACAAAAATTATAGTAGATTATGATGATGAAAATAATGGTATCTTTAGAAAGGCCGTTTAATGGTGAGAAAAAACGTATATAATATGTGTGGGTACAGTAAGAGGAAAATTACAGCTAAACACAAACACCGCAGAAATGTAAAAACAGCTCTGGTCCTTAACGGTAAGAAAATTTAAATACTGTCTGGTCACTAAGGGGCTAAACATGATTGTGCATCTGGTATTGTTTTTATAGGTTCCTAAATATATTCTTCATTCTGTTTCTTAAAGAACACGAAAGCAGTCTAAAATACTTTAAAAATTTTATTCAGGCAACTTAGAGGCGCTATAGTCACCAAAACAACTTCAGCTTAATGAAGCATTTTTGGTGTATAGATCATGCCTCTGTAATCTTAAAATCCCTTTAGCAGCTTACCTTATTCCAGCGCTGGGCTCCCTCGGCGCTGGTGACCACGCCTCCCCCGTCCTACGTCAGCAGAGCCGAATGTGCATGCACGGCAAGTGTTGCGCGCATGTGCGCGTGCATTCAAAGTGTCCATAGAAAAGCATTTCTCAATGCTTTCCTATGGACGCTCTGTGCGATGGAGGCGAAATGTGCTTCCAGCATCGCAGATGCGCCTCTAGTGGCTGTCCGGAAGACAGGCTGGGACAACCCCAATAAACATAGCAGTTTCTTTGAAACTGCTATGTTTGCATCTGAAGGGTTAAAACCTGAGGGACTTGGCACCCAGACCATTTAATTGAGCTTAAGTGGTCTGGGTGACTATAGTGTCCCTTTAAATACATTATCTATGCCATATGATTTAGGCACCCTAAAGTAATATTACACTGTTTTTTATTCATTTCAGAACCCAAAGAAACCGAATTGGTAGACGAAGAACCTGCTCCAGAACCTATAGGTAATATGCACTTTTAAATTAAACTGTTTGTGACCTGTAGCCCTGCATGGCATGTTTTTGTAACTGAACATTTTAAATGTGTTAACTTTAATTATATTCTGCCCCTCTTTTTTCCTTTTGGCTTTGAATGCAGCAGCCAGAGAATGTCCCACATATTTGAGAATGTCCCACATATTTGTTTACAATTCTGTAACTAACATGTGAAATACAAAGTCACAATTATGTGCAATTGTAATTGGATAGCACAATTTGTGCTATCCAGATGCAATATCTAGAAAAAAATAGAATGACCCATTTTGAAGAATCAAACCTCTACCTTACACACCTGTCTCTTGCGCTCTCCTAAAGGGCAGCACTCTACTCTCTCCTCCAGCCCTGCTTCACTCCCACCTTATTTGATTGCTATTTCCTGTCCTAATGTGTTTTATACCCCACCTCCTATAGACTGTAAGATCACTTGAGCAGGGTCCTCTTCAACCTATCGTTCCTGTAAGTTTTCTTGTAATTGTCCTATTTATAGTTACATCCCCCCTCTCATAATATTGTAAAGCGCTACGGAATCTGTTGGCGCTATATAAATCACAATAATAATAATATAATATTCACTCAACAGATACAGATATATGGGAGGAACAATTTTTTTTTTTTTTTTTTTTTTTACAGTGTTCAGTTTCACTCCCTCCTTCTGAAATACACCAAATAAATATGCACAGGGAGAACATTTACTCTCTGCATATAAATTTGTATATTATACAGTTTGTAGGACAGAGAAAATTAAAATACATAAAAATGCTCTGCTCAGAAATTAATTTGTAGGAGTTTGGTGCAGGTGGAAGACTTAATCTGCCCGTGTATCTTTTGTCATTTCTTATGTACATTGTGTATTGAATAAAGTGTTTTGTGAAGGGCACACCGTGACTTTTTGTTTTTTTTCTCTCTCAACTTTTTCTAGAAGAAAACATTCTGAATGATATTGAAGAAACTCTCTATGGTATGTCTTTAAATTGTATATGTGTGGGAGCCCATAGATGGCATTCTCTCTCTTAATACATGGTGTTCTGTGGTATATCTTTTATACATGTTTGTTGTTTGGTTTCTCAGCTAAGCACATTGTGGTGAGACCAAATACAATAAAACTCCCTACAGATTTTTGTAAATTTAAACATTACTATCCTGCATCATCTACATATCTTGAGTAGAATCTTGGGAAAAGTCCACCTTGGCAAAGTAATTCTGAGAAATCATGTTTACCAAAATTCCCCCATAATCCTCAAACATGCAAATGAGCACAGAGATGAGGTGTGTCTGTGCTCATTGTCCGGTCATCTTAGAGCAACATTAGGTCCCTTTCTTCTCAAGACTGATGGTATTTATGCTTTTGCCCACCTGTAGCCATGAATTAAGTTTTTTTTTTTTTTTTTTACCAATAATTCATTGGAAAGGCATTTGTGGAGACCTAATTGCTCTGTTTTTGTCTCTTCAGCTCCCCTCCCAACATACATTTCACAAACCTGAGTGAGCTGAATTAAAATGGTGGCAACTACAAATAATAGCGGACGCCCTCAGTGTAACTCATAGTAACCTCAGGCAGATGGGTACTGTTAAGGAATATGTCATTAGAAAACATTGGGATTTTAACCCCCTATGGATCAGTGACATTGTATGTCATTATTACACAATCTTTGCAGATATTATGATGTGTGTTACCTGCTTATATCTCATCCTCTGCTTTCTGTAGAGGTCTACTAATTAGTAAAGAGTATGATGTCTCTGTTTGGAGGTATTTCTTAATGTGTGTTTTTTGGGGTTTTTTTTCGATCAGAAACCCAGATAGGGATTAACTCCGTCACCCTTGCAAGTTACCATTCTGCTGAGAGTAGGAGATAGGATCTGTACTTTAAAGTGGTCTCTTTTCTAACACAAACTATAAACAGTCTACAAAAAAAGTTTTACAGAAATTATTTTTTTGCACTGTGTAGCAGAAATGCCCCATTATTAAAGGGACACTGTAGGCACCAAGACCACTTAAGCTAATTGCAGCTCTAAGTCTGCCCCCAGGGGCGCTTCCAGAATCCAAACGGATTTTTGGTCCGTTGTCTGACACCGGACGTCCTCACGGACGCTGAATTCAGGTAAGTGGTTGAAGGGGTTTTAACCCATTCAGCCCCATGGGAGGGGGCCCAGAGGGACGGGAGACATATTAACCCTATAGTGCCAGGAAAACGGCTTTGTTTTCCTGGCACTTTAGGATCCCTCTAAATATACAATATATGAAAATAACATACATGATTCCCCAAATGTCCTGCTTGTTGGCAAAAATCCATGGATAGAAACCTTCATTTATATAATCTAATTCTGGTTTGAATGGGTATTATTCACATATGAACACATACTGTCTTTAAAGCAGACAGTCACTTATACCATTTGCAAAATGTCAAGGTCACCATGTGTTCTAGGAGTTGCATTGCTAATCTTTGTGGATTTTGTGATTTGCAGTTCAACAGCTAGAACTCCACATTTTACACTGCTATAAGAGAACATGACCATTCATAGAAAATATGCGCATTTACCCTATGTATATAAACAACTATTTATTATATCTGTGGTCTAACATTGTGACACTTTTTTATTTTGTGAAACAGATAATGTTCCTGAAAATGAACAAGATGGTAAGTCTGGCAGTTGTTCTCCTCTCTCAACCCTCTTCCACCCTCAAAAAACAAAAACAAACACAAGATACAATAAATCACATTTCAGTTGATTGACAATACATTTTCCTATTTGTGCAAGAATATTTACATTCTGATATCACCAGCCTTTTTATTTTAGTATTTTAGTCTAGGGTTAGGCAATGTGTTTGACATTCTAACAAACTGTCTCATGCTCGTTAAATGTCCACATAATGTAAAAAAATTGTTTTTAACTCTAAACCAAGGCCATATTAAAGTTCCAATTCTGCTATAAAATATTGAGTTGCTGGAACAGTAAGAATAAGGCATGCTTCACGAATAGATGCATTTATATCAAGTGATCTTAAAGCTGAAGCTTTCTGATGTAATAGTGTATTTATAAGTATGTCGGTGGTTACAATGACCACTTTATCATCAACATTTTTGCGTGCTTCTAGTGAGTAAGTATGACATTTGCCAGATAAGTAGGTTGCCTATGCAGTATTGCTTTATTACCCAACCAGTCTTAGTTGTATTCTGACTGTAATATAATTTATAGTCTATAAACCTTCCCATGAAAAAACCTCTATGTCCTTGCACTCTATGTATCTTTATGCATATAGAAAATAATGCTTTTGCAAGTTAGAACTGTATTGGAACTGCAGCTTGGGGCTTACCTACATGCCCCCAAAACACTTTCTAGACAAAGGTTTCTATGACAAGGAAACCCCCAGACGATAAGACTGAGGCAATTTTGATCTGTCTTATTATGGTCTGGTCTAGGATTTTTTTTTTTTTTAATGTGCATGTATATGTTCTTTATTTATTGATGAATTATCAATATAACACAATAAAAATAAAATGAGTGCTGCGTGTTTTTTCTTCCATTCAGAGTGACACTGTGTATCGGAATGGGTGCTCTAGCTACACTTTTATTCCCTTTTGTTCGACTGTCCGTTTCCCCCACCCCTCCATTTGTTTACCGAACCAACCATGTGTGGGTCCCCAGATTCCCGTTGTATTTTGGTCACCCTCTGCCCATTATTGGTGCAGGGTATGTTGAATGTATTGCTAGTCTGTGTCTCTCCCCCTCCTCCTTTTTCCTGTCCCATTGTTTCCCCAGCACTGCCAGACCAGTTTAAACTAGCTGCTTTGTTCCTTCTCAATCTCTCTTCAGCCCTTGCTATTGTCTGACCCCACCCTTCCTTATACTATAGTACTCTATGCACCATTGTATGTAAATGAGGCTGTTGGGGTCTTAAAATATGTGTGCTATGTCTAGTAAAGTCAGTGGCTGTTTTAACCTTCACCAAGTGTCGTCTGCTGTTTGGGGAAATCTGGTTATAGAAAGTGTGTCTAGGGCTATATACACAGTAGCCTGGTCTAGGGTGGAAAAGGCCCTCCGTGATCCCAGTCAAACCTTGGCGACTGGGTCTGAAGTGCTCCAGACTCCCTGATGGCTACAAGGAAGCAGACTTGGTGTAGTCACTTGGTCGGAGTATTGGAGCTCCGTCACACACTGATTCCAAAAATGGTGTGTTTGTGTGTGTGGCACAGCTGTGTTTTATACCCATGGGGTGTACTCTTCATTAGGAAAGTTTTTGCTTATTGATATCCAGCTTGCAGTACGTAGGAGGAAATAACCAAAGTGACATTCGTCTAATTCTGCTTTGAGATACAGTTTGACAGTTCCCTGCACATGATTCAGTAAGCCCACAGCCATTGCCGCACCTTTCACCTTTTTCACAGCTTTTTGCACTCCTTAAATACCTGTGGTAGTTCAGGTTAACATACTCACAGGTGTCTCAACCGGTTTTCTTCTGGAAAGAAGCCATCTATGTGTCATTGAGAAGCTGCTGGTGAAAGCCTGCATGTAATGAAAATAAAAACGTAGTGTAAAAAACTCATCTCTTTCTCCTGCAACTTAGATCACTGTCAATCATTGTTACAAGCTCTCTCCGTGGCACCTAGCAATCGACATAAAGAAAGCATTCAGAGAAGTGTAGAAATGAAATAATGTGTCATATGCAGTGTATGCTGTGACTGGTCCTGGCTTGTGATGTAATTTGGTGACGTTTTTTTAACAAATAAATGAGATTACAGACGCACATTTAAAAAAAAATCATGCATATAATGTCATTTAAAAAAATATATTTTATTGAATGGTGTAATTTTCATGATCACTCCCTGCACACTTTCTCCACTGTTAACATTTTGTCCTGAGCTAGATAGTGTGGCATCCAGTAACATGCAGCATTGTGAAGTTTTTTTTTTATGAATACCTTGAAATAGTTGCGATATTGCTCATTCATATTTGTGGTGTCAGATTAAAGGAACAATCTAAGCACTATAACCACAACAGCTTGTTTTTGTGGTTATGGTGCAAAGAGTGTCCTGGCAAAACCCCATCCTACTCAATTTTATGTAGTCAAACTGTTTAAAACTGTTTGGCTTCTTACCTGTGGTCTCCTGAGTGCTGCCAGCCCCCTTTGCTACTTTATTTATAAAATATTTTACCAGGAAAGATACATTGAGATTTCTCTCGTTTTCAAGTATGTCCTACTTCAGACGGATAGATGGATCTTTGTTTGAGTTTAGCCATGCAGTGCTTGGCTTAACTCATTGGCTGAAAGCAATCGACTGATGCTGTCAGCCAGTGAACTCACCCTGCTCCCTGAAAGCTCATGCCTCGGAGGATTCATTTCCCCATTGGAAATTGTGCGGCTGACGGACTCCCAAGTAAGAAGTCAAACTTTCTAAAATGGTTTGACTACTGACAATGGGACGGACACCAGGGTACCTGTAGTGGTTATTGTGCTTTTAGGTTTTCTTTAATCTGCAATATAATAAGTGATTGGTTCGGTTGGTTCAGTTCTGATCTTGATTTTAAATAAAATAGTTTTTGTGTTTGCAGCCTTTTCCATCTGTCCTTATGGGACTTTCTAAAGGTTCCTTCTACTTTTCCTGATCTCCATTTCCTTTTAGTTCATTGTGGTAGACACTTACCAGTATGTTTAGATTGACCTCTTGGGTACTTTCTTGACTTAAACCATTATTTGCTGCCACTATATTTTAATAATAAAATTATTATTATGTCCTGCAGAAGCAGTCATCTCTGACAATGAAGAACAGTTTGAAGGTCGGTATCGTTAGTCTGCGTGTAAACGTGTAATAAGTTGAAGCAAATATCTATTTTATGAAACGTCACAGAGAAATGGAACTGTCTCTAAAATGTGTTTTTTAGGGTTCTTCTCCCTGGTGAGATATATGCATTAACTAACGAGATTTTCTTTCGACAGATGAACAGGTGACTCAAACTGAAGAGCAAATAGAATCTAAAACCATAGATATAGACGGTAAGCACTGGTTCCCGAAAATGTAATTGATTATTAAAAAAAAAAATATATATATATTTTCTCATAGAACATACAGAATAAAGTGCATTCACTCACAAAACACCATCTTCAAAGCTCGCAAAGGTAATAAAAACCACACGAGTTGGACAAAAATAATGGATGTTTAGTTACAGTATATGATCATACGCCTGTCTTAATGCCCATGTACCCCATTCTTGGTAGATCCTAACCTAGCAACCTAATGCCTGATCTTATAAGATTACCCCACTCACCTGGAAAATCCATCATCCCAGGGCTCTCTGCAGTACAAGATTAAATAGGACCCTGGAATAAGATGCTTGTGACCAGGAAGGGGTTCAAAACTAAGGGAGTTGGTCTGCACTTAAACGGTCACTCTAGACCCCTAAATAACTTTAGCTTGCCGAAAAGCTTTATGTGTGAATAGTGTGTCCCCTTTTTTTTTTTTTTTTACAAATATGATTACATGTATGGAATATTTTAGTGAATATATCTGCTTGAAATCAATTATTTTATATACCTTGATATATTTATTACATTTTTCTTTTCTTCAGAAAAACCTGCTGTAGATAACAGACGGACTGAAGATGCCAGAGGTTTGTATAGTTCACCTTGGAACATTATTGATTGTCTCTTGTCAATTTAAAGTTATTTAATTTTAATTTGTAAAGTTTAGAAAAGCAGTCCGACATGGATAAAAAATGAATAAAATGTGAATATTCCCAGGAATTTTAACAGCCTTTTCGCATTTTCAGAAAGTATTTCTTAGAACACTATGGAAACTATTGGGCAAAAATTACCCCGCAGAGATAATGTGCAAAAAATAAATTATGAATAAAAAAAAAACCAGAAGTTTCCTTTAATATTTTCCATTGAGCACTGTTTAGGTTGGGTATTTCTAAATCTGCAGGCAAACTCTAATCACGCTTGGAATGAACTCCTATATTTTCATTCTGAGTTTTCTGCATTTCCTTCAAATATATCAGGCTTTGCAACTTCTGCAGTAAGCTTTGCCTGAACCATGAAGTGAGTTACTCGATCATGGTACTCACTTAACTTTTCTAGAATGCTGCAATGTATACCAAAAGCAAAGCTTTATAAGCACAGCATGGGATTCTGGAAGTTGTAGCTGTGATCATTATTAGCTTTCTATTTTACAGCAATGTTAGAAGAGTATAAACTGTGATAGGCTTATACTTACAGACAGTTACAGCAAGTTTTGCAGGGTCAGTGAGACGGAGACTCTGGCTTCTCTCTGCACCAAAACCTTTTAAAATTTTTTTTTTTTTTTTTTTTTAACAATTTTTATTGAATATTTAAAAATTATAAAAATAGGCATACGGCAAATTCTCATCCTACAATCAAGTGCGTATAATCAACAGGCTACAATTATTATACAATCATATTGTAGATAGAGTTCAATCAGTATGCATTGACAAATATAATCTTACAACAAACCAAACATAAAAATTAACAGTTACTGGGTCTATCTAGAGCAAAAATATTGCCAATAATATAGCATCAGTACAACGTAAAACATGGAGAGCAGATGAAAAGAGAGTGAAAAAACAAAAAACATCAGTCTTCCAATAATTAGTGCAGTTATGTAATTAAAAGATTGCTCCCTTTCTTCTTCCCTCACTATCTCTCAAGGCTCTGTATATGGGGGCAATCTTGGGGGTAGATCATTTACAGGGTAGGTTAGTTCAAAAGATTACTGGCCTGGCTTGAAAAGTATAAAATCCATGGATCCCATGTTTTTTTTTGTATGTATATAGAGTCTTTATATCTTAAAGTATAATTTTTCTGCCTCTCTCTGGAAATTTATTTGTTTTTATTTCGATTTTTGTTGGAGTGGTTGTATTTCTCCAATGTGTGACTAAACACATTTTTTTTTTTTTTTTTTTTGTGTCGACACGGAGTGCGGCACAATAGATAATTGGCTTTACAGATTACCGTATATACTCGAGTATAAGCATTTTTTGTGCTGAAAAACCCCAACTTGGCTTATACTCGAGTCAATGTCTGTATTATGTCAATTTACATTGCCATAATACAGACTGGGGGCTGGCAGAGAGCTCTTACCTCTCCTACAGCTCCTGTCAGTTCCCTCCTCCTCCGTGCCGGTCCGTTCAGCACCCCTGTCAGCTCCCAGTGTAAGTCTCGCGAGAGCCGAGGGGTCATAGTGCGGCCGCGAGACTTACACTGGGAGCTGACAGAGGTGCTGACCGGACCGGTGCGGAGGAGAAGGGAGCTGCAGGAGAGGTAAGTAAACTCTCTGCCAGCCCCCTCCTACACAGTGCACACCACTGGACCACCAGGGAGTGAGAGCCCCCCTCCCTGCCATGTATCAAGCAGGGAGGGGGGGACGAATAAAAAAATAATAATAAAATAATATTAAAAATAATAATTAAATAAATAATATAACAAAACATTTTTAAAATAGTAATTAAAAAAATAATAATAAAAATGCCCACCCCCCACCAAGGCTCTGCAACACATACACACACACACACACACTTACACTGCATCACACACACTTACACTGCATCACACACACTTACACTGCATCACACACACTTACACTGCACTCATATACACACACTGTAAATACATATTCAATTAATATAATTTTTTTAGGATCTAATTTTATTTAGAAATTTGCCAGTAGCTGCTGCATTTCCCACTAAAATTAGGGGCCTCGGCTTATATTCGGGTCGACTTATACTCGAGTATATACGGTATATAACATTTGTGGTTTGCTTAGTGTCGCTTTTTTTTTTTAACTTTGGAGGGCATGTCAGCCCACTCATAAAATAAAAGAACACAACAATACAATAAAATACAATAAACTATAAGACTACAAAATGCAAGTCAAGACTCTATCTAACAAATTCACATTTGTCACATCGGTCAGTGTTCCTGCGTAAAGCAGTTCGGAATATTGTGCTGTTGACTGCCTTCTATGTCCGATGCTGCGTGTGAGTTGGAGTCATGCCGTAGTGGTCTTTATAGTCGTGTAGGTCTGTTCCTGGCAGTTGCGTCTAGTGTTTTCCCGTCCTATGTGCCACCCTATTCAGGAAATCGTTTTGGTCGAGGGTTGAGGTGCCCTGTCGGGTTCTTTCTTCTGGCCGTGGGAATTATCATAAATAGACCCTAGTGCCGGGTCATGGTCTAGGGGTGGTCGTAGTGCCTCTCTTATAATTCTCGATGCCAGCTTTTTGGCGTCGTACTACCTTTTCGTTTGCCGTCTATGTGGAACTTTCTTTTTGGCGTGCTTGTGGCTCTAAGGAGTTTTATAAGAAGTTTTCACTGTCATTATCCACTCTCCCTTTGTTTGTAGGGAGGGAGGTGGGGGGGGGGGGCGGAGCCGGGTGGGAGGGGGGGGGGTAGCTAAACACATTTTTGCTGCCACCAAGATGTTAACACACAGATATCTATTGTATCTTCATGTAACAGGTAAATCGATATGAAACAGGAAAGCTTGTGGCATAACGCTATATTCTAAAGAAAAGGTTATTAGTTGTTCTTCAATAAATTTTTTAAAAGGAGCCAGTCTCGGGCATTCCCACCAGATGTGAATTTGTGTGCCTGGATAGTTTTGGCAACGCCAACAAAAATATCTAAATGTGTATCAAACTTTGCAAGGCGTGTAGGAACCATATACCATCTCTGTATTAACTTGAAGTATTTTTCATGTAGACTGATACAACGCATGGCGGTTCTCATGACTCGCCAGGCATTGTTCCAAATCTCTAAAGAAACCGTAAAAGCCCATTCTCGCTCCCAACTGGAAACAGCTTTCGATTTATTTAAGAAAGTTCTCTTATTTAGAATTGTGCCAAATATAGCAATTGTTTTAGAATTAAGTTGTGTAGTATGAAGTATGTCTATTAATCCTGGATGACTTGTTAGATCTGAAGTAAGAAAATGTTTAATCCTAATATTTTTAAATATTTCTCGTGATGGAAGAGCATAGCTTTCCTGCAAGTTGGAAAAAGATCTTAAGGATTCACCATCATAAAGATCTACCATAACCTTTCTTATGGTGCCTACAGTTACCCTTTAAGTAACATGTGTATCCTTGTTGGTATGCATTATTTTACCAGCTGAAAAGTTGCTGTTTTGTGAAATGTTGTAAAATGGCTGTTTTTTGTTTTGTTTGTTTTTTTACAACATATGATCTTTCTCTTGCAGAAGAAAACACACTGGCAAACCAGCAAGAGGAACAAGAAGGAGAACCAGCAGGTAAATAAAGTTTTGCTTTTAAAAAAATGATGGCCCTGGAAAGTACAGTGAATGCCTGTTTATATTACCATGTTGTTCTTAAATTACACTTTGCTTATCACGTTGAGATTAGTACATATTTGAATGAATCAGATGATGCTAGATATCAGATGTTTATTTGGATTTAGTCTGATGGCTTCTGCAAAGGCATAGAAAAGCATGTTTCATGCTAATTCACAAATGATCAGGACCTCTGCTGAGGTCACCCTCATAGATCATCCCTGGTCGCATCCAGTGCTTCTCATAGAAATGCATTGGGGAACGCACAGCCAACGGGATACTTCTCATAGAAAAACATAGAATCAAATGCTTCTCAAGTAGAAGCATTCACAGTGTATTTTGTGAAATTAAATGTATTCTGTAAAGTCTGTCACCTTCATGTATACACCGGGAATGATGAACAGTCTGCAGAGGAACCGTTTCCCCTGCCAAGAGACTCCTCTCATTTAATGTCTGCAAATGTGCTCAAAAATGCCAGCTACCCCTACAACCAAACAGTAACGAGTAATGCCAAGGCACTGTTGGCATTACATCCACATTTCAGAGATCTAAAGGAATGATTACATGATACATGATGTCCTGATAAAAAAAGTTTGCTGATGTAAACTGAAACGTTGACAAGTTCTATGGATTAAAACCCTTTTTTCGTTTTTTACAAGTCCTTGAGTGCTGGCTTCATTTGGCAGTATATATATATTTCGACCTGAGGGTCAAAACGTCGATTTTTTCCTCTGCACTGAATAAATGATCTCAACAAGTCCTCTGGAGTGCTCTCTTCACTGCCTACATACATACATACATATACATATACATATATATATATATATATATATATATATATATATATATCTCAATCTCAAGATTGGGGATACTGTGCCCTTTTTTCCCTACAAAATATTTGACAAATGATAAAAGCCTAAATGAAAGAAATTGTGCAAGTTTTGACTTTCATTTTTGTCTGGAAAGTAATCTATAAACAAAATTGTTGTTTTATAATATATTCATATTCTAGATATGTACTGCATGTTTCAAATGCTAATATTATAGTAATAGAGAAAGGGGATGCATATCGCCCTCCAACATAAATTGTTCTTGCTCTGTGATAAGTGTTCCCATACATTTCTTATCTTATTTCTTTTTACAATGAGCCCTATATCAGCCGTGTTTATCTTTTGTCAAACTCTGTGCTTGTTTCATTATTTTCATATCTAAAGACACCTTATACAAAATGGATATATACAAAAAAAAAGATATACAGTTGAATACATGTAAGTTTAATAAAGGAATTGCTCTTTCCACTCATCTAACCTGTCTGCCAAGTAGTATATTGATATAGCTGTGTATGATGCGCAGGTTTAGGTTCTCACCGAGTCAAAACGCCAGGTCCTCTGTACCACTAGGGAAAGGGCTCAGGGATTTCCCTCCCCCCCAGATATGAATATCTGTATGTCTGCTCCCATACTTGCTCATGTCCATTAAGCATACTGTTGGGTATCAACATCTTCAGTCGCTGCTATTGCAGAGACACGTAGAAACGGGGGCTGCTGATCTGTTCTGTATGAGATTAACGGACCTCTAGTTACAGCTAGACCAACTGGGACTGCAAGTAATCATTCTAAAAACAGTTCATGTTTGTTCATGTTGAAAACTGGGGAAGGGTTTAAAACTTGTAATGATTATTGTGCATGCATACCTTTTTTGTTGTGTGTGTGTGTGTGTGTGTACGCACGGGTGTGTGCGTTTATGGACTCCACGGAGTGTTTTATCAGTTGTCTGTGACAGCAGAAGCTCTCTATAGTAACATAATACTTGTGTTAATGATCCTTGTCCTGTCTCACCACTGGATCAGCTATGTCAAGTTAAAAACCAAAAAAAAATCTAAAAAAGATTATTCCTCCTCGGTCATTTATCTGCGTAGATACCAGTAATAAAACTGCTTTGCAATTTATTTCATGGTTAAGTTGATGATGGAAATAGTGTTTTAATTATAGAAATCAAAGATTATCAATGCAAATACTTGCCATTTGTTTACATTAAGGAAAACCAAACATTCTTCATAAAGTAATACAACCATTATAGTGTCACATCCCACAGCATTTTTAGGGTTGGAATTGGTCATACATGCACGCCACTGCTGACGCAAATGCATGAATTGGAAATGTATTTACATATGCGTGTGTGCAGGGGTGCAACAGGAGTCTGAAATCGTGGCAATTATGCTGACTTCAGGTCATTTAGGAAGCTAGAGTTTATTTGCATGGAGGAAAGTTTGTTCATTTTTAATTGATATGCAGACGTGTTGTTGCCCTGTGCACTTCTGTGATCATGGCACTCACAGTCTTGTAATGGCCTGTGTGAATTCTATGGCTTTACATATTAGGACATAATAACAATAATCTGTTCCTTAACAGGTCTTAAAATTAGGCTACTACTAACGCAATTTATTCAACAAAAATAAAGCCAAAATGGAGAAGTCATGTGTGAAAAATGAAGTACATCCTTACTGCTTCCATAGGAATTAAAAGGCTAAGTAGTAGTGGAAGATTTTTCAAAAGTGGAAAATATGCAAAACAGTTGCCAATTTACTGGAGTAAACGTTTCAGCAAATGCACCCCAAGGTCAGACCATGCAACACTCGGAGAAATTGCAAAAAATAAATAAATGAACATGTCCGCATGACTAGGTTTGCAAAGTTGCATCTGAACAAACCAAAGCAAAAAGAGTTCTGGAATAATGTCCTTTGAAAAGACAAGATCAAAGTGGAGATGTTTGGCCATAATGCACAGCACCACATTTGCTGAAAATCAAACATTGCATATCAGCACAAACACCTCATGCCAACTGTCAAGCACGGTGGTGGAGGGGTGATGATTTGGGCTTGTAGCCACAGGACCTGGGAACCCTGCAGTAATTGAGTTGACCATAAACTCTTCTGTATAGCAAATTTATTCAAAAGTCAAATGTGAGGCCATCTGTCCGACAGCTAAAGCTTGGCCAAAATGTGGTCATGCAATAGGTCAATGATCCCAAGCACATAAGCAAATCTACAACAGAATGGCTGAAAATGAAAAGAATCAAGGTTTTGCAATGGTCCAGTTAAAGTCCAGACCTCAACACGATTTAAATTCTATGGCGGGACTTAAAGGCAGCTTGGCATAAACAAATGCCAGCAAACCTCAATGAACTGAAGCAACATTGTAAAGAAGAGTGGGCCAAAATTCCTCTATAACGATGTGTGAGACTAATAGTCATACAGAAAACAACTACTTCAAGTCATTGAATCATAAGATGTACTTAGTTTTTCATACATGACTACTCTATTTTGGCTTTTTTTTTTTTTTTTTTGTTAAATCATGACACAGTGCGATATGTAATGTGGTGTTCCTCATCTGAGGTTGAGGCTACAGTAGCAAGAATCAGATGTTAAAGCACAAACTCGGTGATAAGAAATAGCTGTGAGGTTTCTTGTGATTAACTCGCAGAACTGTCTTTTCATTATTGCAGTAGGCAAAAACATTAGTATTGCAACCAACGAATGTTGATGTGCTTCCTCTATATGCATGCTTTTACGTTATGTATCCCAAAAATAAATGAATCAGTTGGGTGCATGCGCTGTGGAATATGTAGATCATTCCAGTAATGCTTATTTTCCTTTCTTAATATGACAAAAACCAGTTCTACATGCTTGTGGTTGGTCCTTAATTTAGATTTCCCCTTATTTTTACAGATACTTAAGAACTCCAAAAAGACTGCCCCTAAATCAAGAGGACCAGCCCTAACCAAATTCTTCACAAGGGGAGCAGATGACTTCATAGAACATATGAAGTAAATTGCAAAGCAGATCCTGACCCTGTGGGAGAGAACTCTTACTTTAGTCTTGGAAGTCTGTGTTTTTAGATGTTTTTAATTTTCTGATCTTTTCACCCAGTACATTTTTTTTTTTTTCATTCTCCTTTTCCGGCATAGACAAAATCAGTGTGTTTATTTTATATGTGCATATGTACTTACCAGACAGTTGTTAATAATCTATTTATGAAGTAGAATCCATGGATTTTGGTTTTAGATATTAATGTATATGTTGTATTGTGAGTACATGCATTTTATTAGATGTTTTTTCTTTCATATTAAGTGTTTGCGTGAGCCAATTGTGACAATGTTTAAAGTGTACTAGCCAAATAGTGAATTCAATAATACATGTAACAATTACAAAACAAAAAATAATAGTTTGGATTATACAATGTGATTAGTTGTTTCATGACCAGATCTAATCACATTTTATTGACGTGCACACATATACATTTAACCGTAACTTATAAGTATGCGTACGCAATTTAGAACACTATCGGATATAATGAATGAAGAAATAGGCTCCCTTTTTAATGTGATGTGATTGTTTTTGCGTTTCATGGCTGCGAATAGCAAATTAAGTTATTTGTTCGGCAATAGCCATGTGGTCTATTAGAAAAAAAATAAATAAAACAAATCTAACATACACAAGAGTTGTATTTTGCAAGGCACATAGCCTGATTTTAATAATCATGCAGGCCATTACATTTTTTTTTTATATATAAAATGGCAGACTCCATTATGGTCCTTTTTAATGACCAACCAAACACTTCCGGAGACATCCATGCACTTTTTTTGTATATCAGACATGCTTTACATGTCAATCAACTATGCACAGACAATCAAGCATTTAATGAATGCTGTTTGATAAAGACTAAGGCCAGGCCTCCTTTGTATCAAAAGTTAAAATCTCCCCAATGCCCCTCGAGTAATGAAATGGTTAAAATATTTTTAGTATGATTGGTTTTCTTAATTTGTCTGGTCTGCTCAGTACTCAGGGCTCTTAAGTATAGTGTGAATGAAATATTTTGATGTTGAGTTGCTGCCAACTGCAGCCCCATGTAAATTGGTTGACTTAGAATGCATTTAAAAATCCTTATTGCAACTGTGAAAACAGCAACATATTCACAGAAGCTATATGTCTGGGCTGTGAATTATTTGGGTTTATTACACCATTCATACAAGACCTTGCTTTTCCATAAGATAAGCTACATGTAGGAATAGCCAGAGTATACCTAGCACGGGTAGACTGCAATTTATTTTTTATTTTTTATATTTTTTTTGCATTTTTAAGAATATCTGTAGATGTACATGTTGGCTTTGTTGCTTATTGATGGTTTTACACTGGTGTTCTGTTTCATTCATTGCGTTGTGGTATTTCGTATATGAATACTTGAACATATTACATCTTTTATTGTACGGGGTCGGTTAAGTCAAATGTGTTGGGAACTGAATAAAAAATGGTATTGGGTTCTTTTCAATCAGTGGTTTAACAGCTAAATAATTGGGTGTGCATCTCATCCCAGGGTGAAACAGAAAGCAGTTATACTCCAAAGTTGTCATTCTGCTTTTCGATAGGAACAATCAACTTGGTCATCATGTTTTAAGATGGGTTATTCTAACAGAGCCATATTTTATAGAGGGGAGAGTGTTTAAGTTTTTAATTAGCCACAATTCACTTTAATAATATCACAGTTAAATCAGCAGGTTAAAAATGTGTCATATTGACAATGTTGTAATGGCTATGCAGTTAGAAATCCGTCAGCTCATGGCCATTTATAAAGGGGTGCATCAGTACTTTCTCGATACATGGGTGTAATACTATGCTCTTTAGTATCACAGTAGTATACACCCAAACCAACATCCCCTGGGGATATTGACTGTAACTCCAATCACTCTTAACCAGCTAATCCTTAATTTAAAGTGGATAGTTTACTAAGCAATCCACAACTTGAACCAGCATCATTAAAAACACCATGATTGCATAAATCATTAGTGTTGCTGAAATGATGCTCAACATCTTGAAAATGCGGTTTGAAGTAGTTTATTTTTATTTTTTTTATATTAAATCGATACCAATATTCATTAACACTAATTCTGCTAGTTCTAATAATTTTTTTCTACAAGAATGGGTTTATAACATTGCTTAACATGCATAGGAAACATGGTTTAGTGAGTGGTGAAATGATAATATTGCATTTTTGTACATGTCAATCTAAATCTAGATTACTGGTGATTTTTTTTTTTATACATCATGCTGTGATTTTATTTTTATTTTTTTTAAATGTTTTTGCGGTTGCAATTCCATTTCTGATTTTTGAAAAGCTTTGTGTTTTATGAGTGTGTACCAACCTTAATAAGGTTTATGGGATTTTAAAGATAATGTACAAATCTTCTGTTTTTGTATTCTGTCAGCAATAAAATACAGAGGAATAAATTGTTTCTGTGTTATTTCATGTTGCTGTAAGAAGCTCTTTATTGTTAAAATAATTTGTATATGCCCACCTAGAATCCTCTGCGGTAGTAACATTGCAAAACACTGCAAATTTGTGATTTCTGTGGTAAAAGCAAGTCTTATGGTTTGACTGGAGAACAGATTTTTGTTTAACATTGTAATATATATATATATATATATATATATATATATATATATATATATATATATATATATATATATATATATATATATATATATGAAATACACCAATTCCTTGCACACAGGCTTAAAATTTAAAATCCGGGTGCTTGCAGTCTGAGGGAAATTCAAGTATGACCAACACTCACGGTTTAACACGGTTTTAAATGGCAGCTCAACATTCCAGTCCTCGTCTGGGACTTTCATCAGGAACCTGATGAAAGTCCCAGACGAGGACGAAAACTTTGAGCTGCCATTTTTAACATGTATGAATAAAATCTACAACTTTTAATCTTCAACAAAACCGTGAGTGCTGGTCATACTTAGAATATACAGCCAAGGTGACCGATTGAGGAAATATAATCACAAAGGGTGTATTGGTTGCAGGCTATGTAGGGCATAACCCAAAAGGTAATCATAGAAAGCGAAGAGGCTGACATTGGTTAACTAGAGAAAAGTATCCCCAAAGTCAGTCTCTATACCCTTGCAGATAGTTGCTCTATTAGTGTGAAGCAACCAATGTGCAATCACAGAGCATAAAGAAAGAACTAAAGAAAATAGTACATGTTTAATACCCCCATTAGGGGAACAAGGAAGTGTAGTGAAGGTAGGGGTGTGTAGATAATATAAAACTTGTAGTTTAAAGTAGATATATCAGCTAGTTTGCAATAATGGTAGTAATATTGCTCAATGTCAAACTGCTATTTAGAGAGAGTTTAGTATTAGTAACATATTATAAAGTATCAATAGACTAGTGAAAGAGAGGTGATTACAAAACCAAACTTGTTTTAAGAAAGAAAGGAGATACAAGAGTATCTAACTTGGATTAAATATACAGATAGATACAACTCTGTAGTTCTTTAGTTCTTTCTTTATGCTCTGTGATTGCACATTGGTTGCTTCACACTAATAGAGCAACTATCTGCAAGGGTATAGAGACTGACTTTGGGGATACGTTTCTCTAGCTGGTCATACTTACTATTTGGATATGGATATATATATATATATATATATATATATATATGTGTGTGTGTGTGTGTGTGTGTGTGTATAGAGTTGCAAGAAATGGTATGTGAACCCTTTGGAATGATATGGATTTCTGCACAAATTGGTCATAAAATGTCATCTGATCATCATCTAAGTCACAACAATAGACAATCACAGTCTGCTTAAACTAATAACACACAAAGAATGAAATGGTGCCATGTTTTTATTGAACACACCATGTAAACATTCACAATGCAGGTGGGAAAAGTATGTGAACCCTTAGATATAATAACTGGTTGAACCTCCTTTGGCAGCAATAACTTCAACCAAACGTTTCCTGTAGTTGCAGATCAGACGTGCACAACGGTCAGGAGTAATTCTTGACCATTCCTCTTTACAGAAATGTTTCAGTTCAGCAATATTCTTGGGATGTCTGGTGTGAATTGCTTTCTTGAGGTCATGCCACAGCATCTCAATCGGGTTTAGACCAGGACTCTGACTGGGCCACTTCATAAGGCGTATTTTCTTCTGTTTAAGCCATTCTGTTGTTGATTTACTTCTATGCTTTGGGTCATTGTCCTGTTGCAACATCCATCTTCTGTTGAGCTTCAGCTGGTAGACAGATGGCCTTACTTTCTCCTGCAAAATGTCTTGATAAACTTGAGAATTCATTTTTCCAATCTGTGCAGGCCCTGACGCAGCAAAGCAGCCCCAAACCATGATGTCCCCACCACCATACTTCCCAGTTGGGATGAGGTTTTGATGTTGGTGTGCTGTGCCTCTTTTTCGCCACACATAGTGTTGTGTGTTTCCTCCAAACAACGCAACTTTGGTTTCATCTGTCCACAGAATATTTTGCCAGTACTGCTGTGGAACATCCAGGTGCTCTTGTGCAAACTGTAAACGTGCAGCAATGTTTTGTTTGGACAGCAGTGGCTTCCTCTGTGGTATCCTCCCATGAAATCCATTCTTGTTTAGTGTTTTACGTATTGTAGATTCGCTAACAGGGATGTTAGCATTTGCCAGTGACTTTTGTAAGTCTTTAGCTGACACTCTAGGATTCTTCTTCACGTCATTGAGCAGTCTGCGCTGTGCTCTTGCAGTCATCTTTACAGGACGGCCACTCTTAGGGAGAGTAGCAGCAGTGCTGAACTTTCTCCATTTATAGACCATTTGTCTTACAGTGGACTGATGAACAGCATGGCTTTTGGAGATACTTTTATAACCCTTTCCAGCTTTATGCAAGTCAACAATTCTTAATCGTAGGTCTTCTGAGAGCTCTTTTGTGCGAGGCATCATTCACATCAGGCAATGCTTCTTGTGAAAAGCAAACCCAGAACTGGTGTGTGTTTTGTATAGGGCAGGGCAGCTGTAACCAACACCTCCAATCTCATCTCATTGATTAGACTCCAGTTGGCTGACATCCTATCCTAATGTTTCTAATACCCCACCTCCTATAGACTATAAGCTCATTTGAGCAGGGTCCTCTTCAACCTATTCCTGTAAGGTTTCTTGTAATTGTCTTATTTATTGTTACATCCCCCCTCTCAAAATATTGTAAAGCGCTACGGAATCTGTTGGCGCTATATAAATGGCAATAATAATAATAATAATAATCTCACTCCAATTAGCTCTTGTCATTAGTCTAGGAGTTCACGTACTTTTTCCACCTGCACTGTGAATGTTTACATGGTGTGTTCAATAAAAACACGGCAACATTTCATTATTTGTGTGTTATTAGTTTAACCCCTTAAGGACCAAACTTCTGGAATAAAAGGGAATCATGACGTGTCACACACGTCATGTGTCCTTAAGGGGTTAAAGGGACACTCCAGGCACCCAGACCACTTCTGCCCATTGGAGTGGTCTGGGTGCCAACTCCCACTACTCTTAACCCTGCAAGTGTAATTATTGCAGTTTTTTATAAACTGCAATAATTACCTTGCAGGGTTAACTCCACCTCTAGTGGCTGTCTACCAGACAGCCACTAGAGGGAACTTCCTGACTCATGGCAAAGATTTTCTTTGCTAGAGCGTCGCTGGACGTCCTCACGCATTAGGTCTCCTCGGCCGGTGGGCGGGATCATGCGCATTAGGTCTCCTCGGCCGGTGGCCGGGATCAGTCTCGCCCACCGGCCGACGGAGTCAGAAGTAGGAGCGGTGCGGAGGAGGAAGCGGCGACAAGGGACATCGTCGCTGCCTCAGGTAAGTTACTGAAGGGGTTTTCACCCCTTCAGCAACTGGGGATTGGGGGGTGGGAGGGAGAGAGAACCTGCAGTGCCAGGAAAACTGATTGTTTTCCTGGCACTGGAGTTTTTCTTTAAGCAGACTGTGATTGTCTATTGTTGTTACTTAGATGATGATCAGATCACATTTTATGACCAATTTGTGCAGAAATCCATATCATTCCAAAGGGTTCACATACTTTTTCTTGCAACTGTATGTGTGTGTATATATATATATATATGTATATTATATTACACATACCACATTCCTGCAAATTTATCAGATACAATTTTTAAAACTCAGATGTGTTTTTCCAAGAGTATATCACAAATGCTGTTCTATTTTCAAAGGTAAGCAATTTCAGCCAATTTGTATCCATTCATTTGTTCACAAAAAGGCAAATTTGGTAATCCCAGCATAATTTCTGCTAACATTCAGATGCTATTCAGTTCATATTAACCAAACATCTCTTTATATTTTGATTGAATCGAGAATTGCAACTTAATTCCTGCACTTTGGTTGATCTAATTCCACTGATAGAGATCAGAAGAGTTGTACTCGTAACTCTAATTCCCCTAACCTTAATGCTATTCCCAACCCCCTTAATGGAACAATCTAAGAACCATAGCCACTGCAGTGCTCTGTAGTTGTTATGATTCCAGGAGTGCCCTGACACAATACTAGGTAGTTAAATCATTTCAGATAATGTTTGACAACCTACCAGGGTCCAACAGGGCACCCGCAGCCACAATCCGATTCAGTTTTGAAGTTTAGTTCTTTCCCTGCAATAGTTCATTTTCACATTTTTTGCTGGGATAAACATGTGAAGAAAGGGAACAATTGTGTAACTATGTAAACAAGTTTCTGCTAAATTACAAGATACTCACCAATTGAAGGTTAGCTGAAATGATAACTAGTTGCTTATTAGTAATAAATATGTCTCTGCTCAAAAGGACTTTGCAGTTCTTATAAACTACTCTGCTTCTGAATTCTTTTTGTTAAATGTTTTACATTTATCTGAAACATTTTTCACAGCTAGCACTTAAAGCGGCACTGTCATGGCCGAATCCCATTTTGTTTAACCCCCCTCCCGACTCCACTACATCTAATTGTCCCTGTAGTCACCTGCAAATGACCCTAAGCCCCCCATCTTACCTATTTTTGCATCTTTATTTCGTGCCCGGACCAAGGTCCTGGGCGCCGCCATCTTTGTGTGGGTAGGTGAAATCCCTGTGGGACACGTCATCTGCCCACACTAGATAGCGCTGTGAAATTCCTGCGCATGCCAAGTTAAACACTTGGGCATGCAAATGGGAATTTGATCTATTCATTCATTTGTCAGAAAGACGAATAAATGAATAGAAATTTTGAATGAACGAAGACCACATCGTTCGTTCTTTTGGTTTAATACAAGGAGAGAGCTACTGGCGCGCAGCTCCCTCCTTGTAATATGTAAAAATAGAAGCGGCAGGGAGCAGTGCTCCCAGCCACTTCCTAAGCCCCCATGTCCTCCCTCACTTTATGGGGGTCATGTAATAAGTGGGGGATGTGATTAACAGCCAAACTGTATGCCAATGAAGTGTTATTGTGTTCTAATACAGGGATTCAAGCCCCCATTCTACCCTTAGGCAATAATGGAGTCCTCTGTGAAGTACATGGCCTTTCACCAGGCAAAATCAGTTGGGTTGTTGATAAACTCCTCCTCCATTCCCTTCCTATGCAATCCTCCTTCCCCCAGGAGGCACTCTGGTTCTGTTACATCCTAAGGGATTGACTAAGGGAGGTGTGTCCAGCAGAAGGAGGGGCTAACCTGTTTAAAGCCCTGTGAATAGCTCACTCTCTCTCTTACTCTCGCGTAACTGTATCACATGTCTATGCCTGTTTTACTATGTTAGTTTAGCCTACTTTCCATTCAGTCAATGATTAGTTTTAGTAGTAACATATACTAGCCTATTTCAAACGTGTATGTATTGTTTATTTGTTTGATTAGCCTCTATTAATAAATATTATTGAATTGCCGAAAGCAAGGAGTGTGGACTTTACACTCGTTTTTTAAGTTATTATTTTTAGTTATTAATGTTATTATTAATTCCAAGCTTATTCCAACTTGCGAGTTAAACGCTTATTACAGGTCATTATGACCCTCATAATAGCATAAGGGATACTAAAAGCTCCCGAATGCCCCTACTCACTATGCCGCACAATGGGTAATCTCATTATCACAGGCAGAGAAATACAGTTTTTACACAATATTTATAACTTCTAAAATATACATGTCACAAACATAAAACATACATTTTCATAATCAGCATGCGAGAAATAAACACATACTCAAAAATCAGGGCAATCGGTTCAGGGGGTTAAAAAGTTAGATGGAAGTCCTTTATGACCGAATGAAGCATGGCTTTTCTGCCCAAAACCAGTTCCACAGAGTCTTCTATCCTAGAGATAATTGAGAAGTAATCAAATTATCTCCAAGGACAGAGGCAAAACTCCATTAAGCACATGGCAGTAAAAAAGACAGTAAAATACAATAAAATACACAAGGTTACATTTATAACATAAAATACAGACATTCTACCTATCCCCAGATAGCTTAGATCTGAGTGCACATTATTACCGGATGGCGCTCAGATCACATACATACAGTTCAATCGCCACGGAGCCAAAGTCTTTCATACAGTCTTTCAGTATACGGCTGGGCTCCATGGCATAGCTATCTGGGGTAGCATGGCTTTAACAGTCCGCAGAAAGGCACAAACCAGCCTTTCTGCAGGGAAAAAGAACAGGGGCCATAGTCTAAAGGGAGCAGGCAAGCAACCATGCTTCTCCAGTGCACAGTGGCGAGGTTGGTTCCGCCACAGTCCCCAAGCACCTAGACACCCCTCCACCCAAAAAATTAAATAAACCCCTACCTACCACCCTCTCACTAAAAATAGTTAGGGAGGAAAAATAAAACTAAATACCTGTAAATAAAAAAAGAACTTGCCATTTGATGTCTTCTTTTTTCTAAAATCTTATTTTTTCAACCCCAAAAAAGCCAAATAAAAATCCATAATACCCGTCGCAACTGTTAAAATAAATTCAAAAAAACAACGCTAAAAAAGTAATCCATCTTCACCCAGCGAGGCTACCACTCAGCTCCGCAGGGCAAGGAAAGGCTTATAAAGCCTTCCCATGCCCTACAATTTGACTTGTAGCACTCTGATTTGTTGATTCCAATCAGAGAGCTCTGACAGGTAAATGAAGAAACTGACATGCAAGTTTCTACATTTACCTGTCACAGCATTCTGGATGGCTTGAAATCCAACCAGAGTGCTCTGTGTCATTTTACGTAGTGTGGGAAAGTTCTTTGGAATTTCCCCATGCTGTGTAATTTGACCCATAACACTGTGATTGGTAGCTTTTCAGATTGAAAGCAACCAATCACAGTGTTATAAGTCAAATTATACAGCATGGGAAAATTCCAAATAACTTTCCCACGCTGTGTAAAATTACACAGAGCACACTGGTTGGATTTCAAGCAAACCAATCAGTGCTGTGACAGGTAAATATAGAGACTTACCTGTCACTTTCTTCATTTACCTGGAATAAACCAATCAGAGTGCTCTAAGTCAAATTGTAGGGCGTGGGAAGGCTTTATAAGCCTTTTTGCACCCTGCAGAGCTCAGTCTGCACGGTGCCTTCACTGGGTGAAGAAGGATTACTTTTTATCGTTTTTTTTTTTTTTTTTTTTTACATTTGCGACGGGTATTATTGAATTTTATTTAGCCTTTTTTGGGGCAGAAAAAAAGATTTTAGAAAAAAGACCATCAAATGGTAAGTTATTTTTTATTTACAGGTATTTAGTTTTTTGTCCCCCCCCCTCACTATTTTTAGGGTGAAGGGGTAGGTAGGTGGGTAGGTCTTTATTAAAAAAAATTGGGGACCCCTAGACACCTGGGGGGTGGGTTTACATGGGTGGGGGCTGGGGTGATGGACAAAAGGTCCCCCCCATTTTTATTTAGGGCCCCCACCCGCCACTCATGGATGGGGCCGGGACACACACACGCTAGGTCTCCCACTTGCGTTAAATAGCCCCCACTTGCGTGGAACGGGTGGGGGCTTGGGAGGGGGGACACTAGGGGGCTTTTTTTTTGGTTTTTAAACCATGAGCAGTCACTGGCTGCTCACTGTTTTGTAGACATGCCCCTACTCGCGGTATAGTAGTAGGGGCATGTCTACTAGTATTTTGTAATTACTAGTAAATTTGTAATTTAGTAAATTTGTCTGAAAGACCAATCTTGGTCTTTCAGCCTTTTGGTAGATGGCTCCCTAATACTGTGGTAATTAGGGAGTGATCTACTAAGCAGCTGCAAGATGCCGCTGTGGCACGAGTTGGATCGGAGCTTCATTCATTTGAATAAAATTCCGATCGGAACAAAGTCCAGAATTGCGTCCCTACATAAGTGGACAAACTGTTCTCATTCCGGTGTTCAGTCTAAAATGACAGGACGTTTTGAAATACTGACACGAAGCGTCGCAAGATCACGGAGGAAAGGTAAGAATTGTGGGAAAATTTCTCTGACTACAGGAAACGGAGCATACTTTGCTCCTCCACTGATCATAGCTGGTCAGGCATAGGAAACCACCATAAGACAAATAGTCCCTACTTTGTCTTATGTTTTAAAGAAAACTAGAGCAGACAGGAAGAAATGAAGAACAGATCCTGACAGAGGGAGAGAAGATGAATTGATTGGGGAAAGGTAAGTTCGGCATGACAGTGCCACTTTTAAGTTGGGGAAAAAATAAATTTTTGGTATAACATATGTCCTGCCATGTTGTCTCTCCCTTGTGTGTTGGCACCATGATTCTTGCCCTCTTTACACTAAACATACAACTCTCATCTCCCTTGAATCTACTCCTTCTTCCAGGCGTGAAGCAGTTCCTGAGTACTCCCAAGACCATCTTTGCAATAGATGTTTTGGGCTCAGAAGCCCAAGTGACTTAACTATCAGTGCACAGGTCAACAGTCTGTTACCATGTTCCAAAAAACAAAGACAACACTCATGATCAGGGGACAAGGGCACATAATATATTTTTCTTTTGGCACAAGGACTAGCCTCCAACAATACAATATGCAACTTATTGCTACACAACCAAACAATATATATAATATATTGGTGCAGTGGAACAAATAAGGAATTCCAAAACACCATAAAACATAACTTCTCAAAAGGGTGGGTGGGGATCTGGAGAAGACTATTGATAAAACTCAGCACAATGACTGTAATTGCCATGCTATGCATATGTAAATTCCATTCACACAAGAATGGAAATAGAGACAGACTTAAAAAACTGTGACACTGTCAGAGATAGATTCTGTTACATATATAATCTATACATGGGTCAGAATTTCCACTGTCCATAAGCCATTGGCAAGTGAAAATTCAGCCCTGGTGTACATGCTGAAAAGGGGCCCAGTCGAGTGCTCCACCCCTCTAACAGACAGTTGTTCATCATCTTTACTAGGAGGAAGTGCATACAGGTCTCTGCCTCTTATCTAACAGGTGGCCACAAGGAGGGGGAAGCAGTGGCATAGGGAGGTGGAAGAGAACCTGGACCAACTGCATATTCCCATCAGTCTTCGCTAGCTCCTGCTGCAGTCCCCAGGAAAGCCATCCTCTTCTACCCAAAATGTATTAAGGCATAAGGTTAGCTAGAAATTATTAAAGGATCACAATAGGGTCAGGAACACAAACATGTATTCCTGACCCTTTAGTGTTAAACCACCATCTAGCCCCCCTGGCCCCTCATGCCTCCATAAATATAGCAAAATCTTACTGGATTCAAGTCTGAAGCTGTAGCTCTGCATGCTTTTGCCTCAAAAAAACAAGCAGTCTGCTGACATCATCAAAGGTGCTAGCCTGATCCAATCACAATGCTTCCCCATAGGATTAGCTGAGACTGACAAGGAGGCAGATCAGGGGCAGAGCCAGCATGATTCAAACACAGCCCTGGCCAATCAGCATCTCCTCATAGAGATGAATTAAATCAATGTATCTCTATGAGGAAAGTTCAGTGTCTGCATGCAGAGGGAGGAGATACTGAATGTTTGGATGCATTTTAGGCAGCCATGACCCAGGAAGGATCTCTAACAGCTATCTGAGGAGTGGCCAGTGAAGTTATCACTAGGCTGTAATGTAAACACTGCATTTCTCTGAAAAGACAGTGTTTACAGCAAAAAGCCTGAAGGTAATGAATCTACTCACCAGAACAAATTCAATAAGTTGTAGTTGTTCTGGTGACTATAGTGCCCCTTTAAAATATAACTTGTATGAGTGTGTGTGGCAATGTATTTGTATAAACTGATCAAACGCTGCATTAAAACCAGCAGTGATGTACACTTCTCCCAGGTGGCATCTGGCTACTGAAATTTCACTTTGGAGTGCTGCTGGGCAGGAGCTGATTGTGACGTCCCATTCACAAATGGTTTAACCCCTTAAAGTAAGAGTGCCTCTGGGCGCCATAACAGCTTCATTTAGATGAAGTTGTTTTGGTGCCTGGAGTGTCCCTTTAACCCCTTAACGCCATTACGACGTTCTATGCCGTCACACTTTAAGTGGGCTTTAAAGCCGTTGCGACGGCATAGAACGCCGTAGCGGCTTTGAGCCCTGGAGCGCCCGGTATACTTGCCTTACCGGCACTCCGCTTCGGGAGGACTGCCTCACAGCCCAGGCAGCCCCCCCACGGCAAATCAGGCCCCCGGGAGCCATGTGATCGCTCTCAAAGAGCGATCACATGGCCCCCTATAGCTGGCTGTGGATCTGCCAGCAGGGGGGCTGTCTAAAATATCAGACAGTCCCTCTGCTGGTAGGTAGTGTAAAAAAAAATATTAGACAGGTTATAAAATAAAATAAATATATTTATATATATATATAATATATGTATATATATTATATATATAATATATATGTATATTATATATATTTAACGTCATACATAGTGTATTTTATTCATAATGAATTGTGTTCCATATATGAATAGTTAATGATAAATTAAAGCCCTGTTTCTCCTGAACAAAATGATATATAATAAGTGTGGGTGCATATGATATGAAAGAGGGGAACTACGGTTGAACAGACATATAGCGCAAATTCCAGTTTTTGTTTACGTTTTGTTTTGATCAGAACGTGCACTATTGACTCCGTCCTGAAGGGGTTAAGCAAGAGATTCAGAGACTTATATGCTCTCAGAATTGGAAAACTTTTCAGGACCCTTAAGCCAATTTTCTAGTTTTCTACCAACCAGACAGTTACTGTAACTAGCTTGTACCAAAATGCATGGGAATATATGTTTCTTGAGGGTGCAGGGTGTCTGTGCATGCTGATACTCTCTGCATTCTTACTGATCACTTTCCACAAAGAGGTTTGCCGAGGGAATTAACATTTAAGCCTCAAAATCTTAAACTAACCCTCAATTTTATCCTATCCCTAGGAGTTGTACTGCTTGAGAAATATATTGCCACTGTTATTTATTAGTTTATTTTGCATATAAAAAAGCATAAAATATATAAAAGTTTTCTCTCAGGCCTAGTTGTGGATCATGGCTCCTTATCTTGTTTATCATAAATTAGATTTTTTTAATTTTTTTTTTAAACAATTACTGTATATGGATCCTAATAATGGAGGAAGAAGACATGGGATGCTTTAAGTGTTTTATTAATTGATCTGTGTTCCTTTGTAAGTTATTGTGAATAAGACAAACAAAACAAAAAACATTTTCATGTTATGTAGAATGTTACTGCTTTGAAAGCATATAAATGCAAACTTTGGTGTAGGTTTCCTTGCTCTGTTGTATCCCAAGACATCTAAAGTGGTCTGAGGGGAGGGTTTTTATTGTATTTTTATTTTCTTCTTTAATTCATACCATTATATTGCTGTGAATTTTATTGCTACAGACCCATGAGATCAAATGTAAACACACCATTCTGTGTTATAAGAAGTGGAAGACACAAGTTCAGAAAGAGATGTAACTTGAGTGTGCATATGATTTGCATATGTATGAACATATATATATAGTTGCTGTTTAGTAGATAGGGGAGTGCGCTGGTTCTTGTGTATTGTTTATTGTATTATATGGCCCCCAGCAGCACCCCATTTAAGCATGTTCAGGTGAGTGCAACCATCCCCCATGTTTCATATATATATATATTTGGGAGTCTAGCCAACTCCTTGGTTTTGCACCCCTCCCTGTTACAGGTGCTTCATCTCAGGTCCCTATTTAGCCTTGTACTGCAGAGAGCCTCAGATGGATTTTTTTCCCAAGTAAGTGGGTTAATCTCATAAGAGCAGACATTAGACTGTGAGAGTAGGACCTGCCAAAGATGGGGTACATTGACGTTGTGGCAGGCTTATGCAATGTATGATCATATAATGTAACTAAATCCCCATTATTTTTTTTTGCCTAGATTAGGTGTTTTTAAAAAAACATTTAAAAACTAATAAAATTTGTCAACATTGAAGTTGCTGTTTAGTAGATAGGGGAGTGCGCTGGATCTTGTGTATTGTTTATTGTGTATATATATTTATTTTTTTTAAATGTCCTAGTAATTTAGCATTAGCAGAGTGCTGTAAAGCTGTTAATTGAAAATAAGAAATGTATTTACAGGCTAAGGATCTCTAATGTCCAGATTATGGGTTGTAATTGATGCTTAAGGATAGCTGAGATGCTTACTGACTGACCTGTGTTTAAGCTATTTCGGTTCCATATTGATTCAGGGCTCTCACCGGAAAAAAAAAAAGTGTGGGTCAGGCCTGACCTCATTCTATGACCCATTTCTATACACATGTATTCCATAGATCATGCATAATTTAATTACTAGCATGTGAGATGAATCCATACCTTTTACTATCCATACCCCAAATCACAAGTGTTAATCATAGGTGCCAACAATCCTGAATTTTCCAGGACAGTCGCACATTTTGGGATACTGTCCCAGCAAAAATATGTTCTGAGGACCTGTTCTGCTTCAGCAGTGCTCCGTGCATGGTCTGCCTTGAAGTGTCTGGCTCTGTCAGCCTGCCCCTTAACCAGGTGTGCTTGCCCTTAACCAGGTGAGCCTGCCTCATGCATCCAGCTTCCTTTCCTGTCCACCTCTTCCTGGAACGAGAGCAGGGAAGATTGGCAGATAGGTATGCAAGTTTTAAAATCTGATCTTAAAAAAAAATAAATAAAAAAAATCCGATACTCAGATTTTTATATAATATAAACACAATATTTGTGCAATAAAGAGCCAAACATTTATATTCTCTGTTTTTCTTAATTATTCCAAGTGTAAATCTCTCAGCAACTTCCAGTTGTTTAACTAGACAAGAATACAGATTTTAATGGGCTTATTTGAAATGAACATCAATCAATTCATTCTGACTTGACAGAATCCATTTAACTGTTATTAATGTGTAACGTTGTCTATACCAAAGGAGTTTTTGGTTATTTTATAAATGTTTAAAAAATATATATATATATTTTTTGCTATAATACTGTAAGTTATATTTGTGTTTTGCTTTTCTAGCAGGTGACAAGGAGACAGAATCAAAGGAGAAAGGTAAAAATGTCATTCACTTTGCCAGTTATGCATGTTAGAGTGATATGTTTCTATATGACTCTAGTCTAAGTTATGTTTCTTAAAGTCCCTTAATATGGATCTGTCAGCTTTACATTTTTGCTTTATCATTTACATTCCAAAACAGACTATACACTACAGATTTTTTTTTTTTTACTTGGCAAAGGTTGATTGCAAATCTTGTTTACCCTGTAATGACCTCAGGGCATTTAATGCTGTTCTAGAAAGAGTGGGTATCATTGAATGTACACCATAATGACTTTCCATCCCTTTTTCCAATATAAAAGTGTTCTTTTTCTGAAATGGATAATTCTACAAAAATAAAAATAAATAGATGGTGACATTTCAGTATACACTTTGTAGATTATTTTTAAAACCATTTAATAAATACAAACATTAGATATAAAAAATCAAGGACACTTTTGATAAATCTCCCCCAAAATGTCTGTAAAAATATTAGCACCCACCATGCATTCCTTATGGCTAATTCTCCTTTTCCAGGGATTATGAATTGGATTAGCTATGGACGCCCTTCTTCCGTCCTTCCTAGAGAAACTTTCTAAATAATTTTTGTACAGTCACCATTAAAGTGTATGGAAATGTTTGTAGATAAATCATTTGAAGGTTTTTCTAACAGTATTGAACCATTTGGAAAGCTTATTAGATCAAGGCCATAATGCAGGTGCAGGCTAGCCACTTGGGCACATTAGTCATGGACTAATGCTTCTACTGTGGAAATCACCTCAACCAGAAGGATTTTTGCATAAAAATGTAAATGAAAGGTTACAGGGGGGCAATGAGTAGATCAAGATCCCCTGCAACCTATTGCCCTGCAAATTAATTCCCCTGTTCAGTTTGACACCAAGAGAGCAATCTTTGCTCTCCCTGCAGTGCACTGCAAAGCACTCTGTGACGAAGAGAGGCAGGGAGAGGAAGTGACCCATGCAACCATGCTCTCTCTCCCTCTCATACGGAGCGCTTTCACAGCATGCATGAATGTTGAGAATAGAAGCCTGGCAGAAACAGCAGATCCCACCCAGGCAGATAAGCAGGTTAGGAGTGAAAAGGGCAGAGAACTATACAGGTTCAATAGGAGAGACAGGGCAGAGGCATACAGGTTTTTTTGTGGGGTAGGTAGGTGGAGACACAAATCAATGGGGTGGGTTAAAGGAGCACTATAGGGTCAGGGACACAAACATGTATTCCTGACCCTATAGTGTTAAAACCACTATATATCCCCCTTAGCACCCTCTTGCCTCCCTAAAGATAGTAAAATCTTACTTTTATTCAAGTCTGAAGCTGCTGCCTCTGCCTGTGTACTTCCTCTGACATGATCAGAAGCGGTGGCCTGATCCAATCACAGTGCTTCCTAATAGGATTGGCTGAGACTGACAATCAGGCAGATCAGGGGCAGAGAAGCACAATTCAAACACAGCCCTGGGCAATCAGCATCTCCTCATAGAGATGAATTGAATCAATAAATCTCTATGAGGCAAGTTCAGTGTCTGCATGCAGAGGGAAGAGATACTGAATGTTTGGATGCATTTTAGGCAGCCATGACCCAGGAAGGATCTCTAACAGCTATCTAAGGAGTGGCCAGTGAAGTTATCACTAGGCTGTAATGTAAACACTGCATTTTCTCTGAAAAGACAGTGTTTACAGCAAAAAGCCTGAAGGTAATGATTCTACTCACCAGAACAAATTCAATAAGTTGTAGTTGTTCTGGTGACTATAGTTTCCCTTTAAACAATTGTGTATAATGGAAGACACCAATTAACCCCTTAAGGACACATGACATGTGTGACATGTCATGATTCCCTTTTATTCCAGAAGTTTGATCCTTAAGGGGTTAATGTACTGGAAGGAGAAGTGTGAGGTGAAGCTGATACACAGCTGAGTGGGGGTTGAGGAGGACGGAACTGGGTCAGATGGATGACAAGTGGTGTTAAAGAGTCAAAAAATGGGAGACAAGGGGTGTCAGATGAAAGAGGGAGAGAATGGGAAGATACACATTGGGAAAGATTGAGAGAGACAGAAACTCAGAAGGTTGGAGAATAAAAAAAAGAAACACTTGTAGCATATAAATATACTTTAAAAAAAAAAAATAATATATATATATATATATATATATATATATATATATATATATATACCTCAGTACAAACATGCTTACACTGATTTAAAATGCACTCCTCATTCACATACACACTGACACAGATTTCAAATACTCCTCTTATACACACACACAGTGACACAGATTTTGAATACACCCTTCATTCACACATACAAACACCCACAGATGTCTGATACACCCCTCATTCACACACGCTTAGACTCTAAACAAATACACTCCTACATTTACATATACACTGCTCAAACATACTACATTTGCATTCAGACGATCTATACAAATCTATCCCTGAATTCATATACATGATTTCCACACCAATACACACTGGCATTCATACACCAATACTGCCCTGTGTGTGTACACACACACCAACACCAACATTACATACAAATGGGGTTTTGACGCATACAATGATAATATAAAATTACATACAAATATAGCATTGCCTTAGCATACATCTCTTTAAATAAGCACTCAAATGCATACTAACAGACACACTAAAACGCTGAACATAAGCATTCACACTGCAACTATATGCAAAAAAGTGTGTGTATTTGTGTTGATTTTTAATACTCCGACACACAGGGTTTTCATTAAAGTAAACATTTCCAGAAATTCAAAGTGAATTTCAAATTAAATGCCTAAATAATCAAAATGAACAACAACATTGACCATTTATCCCTATATTTTAGAATTCACTAATGCATTCTAACATTCAGAGAATATGTCATCTCCAGTTAAAGTGGCTGAATAAATTATGATAACATAAATTCATAATGGATAGCCTAGTTACGTCAGGAAGGTTACTAGTTCTACATCTCTGGATCCTCGTGTTTTTCACAATAGTTATTTAGCCCCTGAGATACTGCTGACTGGAAATTCAATTCTAAATGTACCCACGCGAGTTGTAGTCAAATGCTACCTATCCTGCTGCTAACCTGTATTATGTTTAAATACATTTGTTACCGCTATAGACTTGAAATTCCATGCACAAAATATGTGAGCAAGCAAGACAGAAACACCCATGAAAGACAGTAGATGGCGCCAATTAACAATTTATTTTCTTCACTAGAACAAGTGATTGAGTCTTTCAACAAGACATTTGGTCACCACAAACAGCTTGCAAGTAAAATCTGTTATATTGGCTTAGCTTGAAAGGAACACTATCGGTACTATAAACATGTCATATGGCTGAAATGTTTATAGTGCTTGGAGTCCTCTGACTGTCACTCCATTTTAAAGCATTACAGAACAGTAAAACTAAGTAAGGGTCTCGAGACTCTTACAGCCCATTCCCAACAGGAGGCATGACTAAGGCAGAGATTGAAATCTTCCTTTTATCCATCCCAGCAATTGGCACTGTGATAGGCTGAAAGCAGTCAGCCAATCACAGCACGACATTGCTGCTCAAGCAAATGGTTCCTCATTAGTCCAAGCAGCACAGCCGGGGTTTGCTGCTGGGGACTCTCGCTTAGCATTAAAACACTGAAAACTGTTTAACATTAAATGGAAGCACAGCACCAGGGGACTCCAGACACTATAACCATTTCAATGATGGGAAGCAGTTCCAGTGCCTACAGTATAATTTTCATTCCTAATATATATAAGGATAAAACAATATTAAGGAAATTATGGATTTTCACTGCCACACATTTAATTCCTGGAAAAGAAAATCCCATTGGAACATCTAAACCAAACGTTTTCTTTATTCCACAGACTGTGACCTTAGTAGGCATTTTTATGCTTCCTGCAAATATAGTGCCTGTATTTTATTTTATAACCCTGATCCTGTTATAGTTTTTTTCTCTGAAACATTGGATGTCTTGTCATATCTAGACTGCCATTTTGTGAGGATTATTCTGTTCTGCAAACTGCATGGGATCCCACTGTATATATGTATATATAGCTGCACATAGAATATCAGAATACATTCTTTGATTCATCAACTTAAAGATACATAGCACAATGATACACATTAACACAATTATATATTTTTTACAAATTACAATGACATTGTAGCAATACCTGAAACCTCCATGACTTGGTAAAATAAATAAAATAAGCTACCCCCAAACTCACTAAGGTTGCTGATATAGTTTTCATTTCTTTTGTGTTTTTCATTTGTAAGATTTCATTTTATGTGATGTGTAACATTATACTGTGTATTTTTCAGCAGATGCAATTAAGGATTTATTTTATCTTTTATTTGGTTTGCAGATTAATTGGATATTAATGGGATAATCCAGGCACCCAGACCACTTCTGCCCATTGGAGTGGTCTAGGTGCCACCTCCCACTACCCTTAACCCTGCAAGTGTAATTAACTGCAGTTTTCATAAACTGCAATATTTACCTTGCAGGTTTAAGTCCTCCCCTAGTGGCTGTCTACCAGACAGCCACTCGAGGGACTTCCATGTTCTTAGAACACGAAAAGTGTTTTAAGCAACGCTGGAAATCCTCACGCTATGTGAGGACCTCCAGCGTAGCCGAAATCCCTATAGGAAAGCATTGCATAATGCTTTCCTATGGGGAGGTCTAATGCGCATGTGCAACCATTGCCGCGCATGCGCATTAGGTCTCCCCCTGCCAGCTGATGTCGGCGGGGGAGGAGAGTAGGCGGAGCCTGACCAGCGCCGAAGGACATCAGCGCTGAACTCCTGTTTTTACGGTTTTAACCTTCAGCAACATGGGATGGGGGGTGGGAGGGAGAGGGGCACTACAGGGTCCCGCAGTGCCAGGAAAACTAATGTTTTTCTGGCACTGGAGAATCCCTTTAAATTATTATATATTGCAGGGTCCTCGACTGAGTGGGCTTTAACAATATTAGGATGGCATGGAACATCCTAATATTTTGATGTGAGCTGTGTTAAATCTTTGCTCACACCAAAGAGACCAACCCAGCACCCTACCTCTACTGTGTGGATGGGAAATTCCTCTGTAGAGTATGGTAAGTATTAGGATAAGGTTAGGGTTAATTATAGTATAGGAATGCTGTTTTAGGTTAGTGATAGTGTAAGATTCGGTTAGGTTTACGGTTATTTGTGTTTAGCAATGTATTAACTATCCACTTATTTCAGGTGGAAGGGGTTTTCATCTACACTTTTTTTCCTCACCACAACTCTTGTGGTATGTACTTTTCAAGTAATACCAAGCCTCCATAGCAAGCTTGGTGATGAGTTGCATTAACAATGAACAGCTGTCCATGAGTGGTTCACTGGCTTTGCTCCTCTTCCTGAGTTGTGTTTCAAAGCTGTTGTATACAGCACACACGTACTCCAAGGAATCCATGTATCAAGTGGAATTAGGAGGCAAAAATGCAGTTGCATTTGCATACGACCTACCCAGAATCCCTTGCAGTAGTGAGAGCACTGTTAAAGTGAGATTTGAATCTTGATAAAGACCCAGGAGGGTCGAAACGTTGATTTAAGTTTTCGTTATACACTTTAAAAAAAATCCTGTGGAGTGCTCTGTTTATTTACCTACTATACCTATCTCTATATATATACAAACCAAATCAGCTATATATAGATATAGATATAGTAGGTAAATATTATAAGAATATATATATAGTAGGTAAATAAACAGAGCACTCCACAGGATTTTTTTAAAGTGTATGTATATACTACACCTTCTGAATTACAAAGAAAACTTTGTATATATTCACATAGCAAAAATGCCAAAGCTACTTCAGCAATTTATTATACATAACATCTCAATCATACCGTAATCAAGTAATTATTCAAAATAATAATCCCCATTTTTTTTCCCAGTTGATTAATTATACTTACTAATCACTATGTGTACTTTAATTTAGATTGGGATAAACCTACTTTTGTTTCCCTCAATCTATTTAATAAACTGTGTGAAAAAAAGCACTTTACAATCCCATTTTCAATTGCTTAACACTCAATTGCACATTAGTAATTAGAAATTTACATAATTCTTGATCAAATGGGGAATTTTCATAATCACAAAATTAGCATGTGCATGTGTAATCCACTGTTGCAAAAAATCAATATTTAATCACTTTGCATTATTAGCTTATTCACATAGTACCTAATTAGACTGCAAATAATGCATCTATGTAAAAGAGCATTAATTTGTTCTTTAGTTGTTCTCTTCAATTGTCTTAATTAAACAGAAATGGTAATTAAGAGGTCACACTAAAGGAAACTGGCGGTTACATGTTGTTCTTCTGATTTTACAATTTGCTTCCGAGTTACCGGAAACTGTCAATTAATGAATAAACATTGTATTCAAACATAGACATTTTAGAACAGGTGAAATTAACATTAAATTGGAAATGAACTTTATATATAAAAATCACTGGGCTGTGTTTAGCAAGTGGAAACAGGTGCTGCTTTGCAGCAAATGTTCTCATTTCTATGTATCCCTTATTTAATACTATGCTCCAAAATAGCACCTGCTTTTGCCTTGGTAAACATGACTCTTTATATAATTTGAGAGGGATAACAGTATATATCCATAAATTAGGACTACATTTATTATACTGAGAGACACATGTGGCATTCTATTATATGCCACAATAGCATTGTTTCTGCTGAGCTATAGTCCTCTCTTATATACTGCAGTTGACATTTGGCGGTATGCCAGGTGTCGTCCTACCCAAATAATTATTGCACCTAATTATTGTAGTGGTTCCAGACAGGAAGCTTACTGCAGCAGACTACCATGCCAAGTGCACGGCCACTGCACTTACAGTACTAGGGAATTGTGAAATGATGAAAAAGTCTTATCTTAAATTTAGCTTTTTCTACTACTTTAGAACAGTGGTTCGTATTTATTTATTTATTTTGCAAGGACCTAAACTATGCATATGGTATTAGCTTGCTAGCCCTATTTATTCTATTGTAAAATTAGCTCAGATACTTGCTCAAATTCTTTAATAGAATCTTTTCCGTTTCAATATGAGTTCCAATGCAACATGTATATCTTTTTATACCAGTCATTGCAAGCTTCGTTCCCTCGTTGCGACACAAGAATTGTTAGCTAATAGGAGTAGGTGATGTTTAGAGTCCCACAAGGGGAAACCAACATCAGGAGAGCTCCACTGTATAAGAAATGAGGAAGGGAGGCCCTACCTTTAATCAATCTAAGGATAAAAAGGGATATGCAAACAAAAAGCATAACTTGAAAAAAAGGGAGATCTACTAAACAGTGCCCAGGGGATCAATTGTCTGGAGTACTAGCTAGCATCTAAGTTCCAGTTCCCCTAGTGTCCGACTGACAGGAAGGTAGTGTAAACGAGGTTAGGGAGAGAGAAGAGGCACAGGGTCCCCAGAGCAAGGGACCGGGTAATCAGGTCTAAACGCAGATGAAAAGCCTAACACAAAAAATAAATAAATCTCTCAATTCACCCTAAAAGTTACCTCGACACTGTGGTCTAACCACTAGTGTCTACCTGAACCAACTCTCCCTACCAAAGTTATCAATAAATTAATAAACACCTAAAAATCAATAACCTTAGTGGTAACAAAAATAAAAAAGTGCTATCAAGTGCAGAGATTAAAGAAAAAGAAAACGCTCAACGCGCATTTCGGCGTGTTCAAAACGCCGTCGTCAGGAGCCTGTGAGAATTGTTAGCTACATCCTGAATTGTAATTGAAATGTAATATCCAAATAGCAAAATGTAGGGAAAAGTAGCTGATTTGGGAAAAAAAATAATTCTTAAACTCTTCTATTGGCACCATTTAGATATTTTAGTTTAAAAAAAATATTACAATTCAGATTTTACTTTTCTATAGTTTTTGTTTATGTATGGCACTAAAAGTTTCGTTATGACCTTTTTTTCCCCATGTATCTAGATCAGCTAATTTATCTCTGTATAATTTAATGAATATAGTATATATGTTTCTCACTTTGTGATACTGAATTTGGGATGCAGGCATTACTATGATGATTTTATTTTAATATTTGATTGCATATCTTTATTTTCTGGTTTTTGTTGGTTTTTTTTTAGCAAAGAAGAAGAAACTAAAGTTGTTAAACAAATTTGATAAGACAATTAAAGTTGAGCTTAATGCTGCGGAAAAACTGCGTAAAAAGGCAAGTTTTCAAATCTCCGAACTATTGTGATCATTCTGTAAGTATAATGAATTTGCTGATTGGTTTGTAAATACCTATTTCATTTTCAAACCTTAAAACATTGTGGCTAAGGAGCTTATTTGCTCCTTAGAGAGAAAATAGAGAAAATACTCTGTAGCATAAGTGTAGGTAACTTTTATACTCCTTACAGTACGAACAACATATATAGCTGCGATGTTAATAATTACAAGAAAATCAGTCAATGGTTTTAACACACCCAATTTATGAGGAGTTGACCCTGACCCCACTGCCCCGCTACTCCTGACAGTTGAGTGCCAGAAACATATAATACTGCAATAATTACCTTTGCTGGGACACTGCACCCAGACCATTTCATAGTTACATAGTTAGATAGCTGAAAAGAGACTTGCGTCCATCAAGTTCAGCCTTCCTCACACCTGTTTTTGCTGTTGATCCAAAAGGCAAAAAAAAAACAAAAAAAAAACCCCAGTTTGAAGCACAATTTTGCAACAAGCTAGGACAAAACATTCCTTCTTGACCCCAGAATGGCAGTCAGATTTATCCTTGAATCAAGCAGTTATTACCCTACATTGAAAGATTATATCCTTGAATATTCTGTCTTTGCAAGTATGCATCTAGTAGCTGTTTGAACATCTGTATGGACTCTGATAAAACCACTTCTTCAGGCAGAGAATTCCACATCCTGATTGTTCTTACAGTAAAAAAAACCTTTCCTTTGCCTTAGACGAAATCTTCTTTCTTCCAGTCTAAACGCATGGCCTCGTGTCCTATGTAAAGTCCGGTTTGTGAATAGATTTCCACACAATGGTTTGTATTGGCCCCGAATATATTTGTATAATGTTATCATATCCCCTCTCAGGCGACGTTTTTCTAAACTAAATAGGTTTAAATTTGTTAACCTTTCTTCATAGCTGATATGTTCCATTCCTTTTATTAATTTTGTAGCCCGCCTCTGCACTTTTTCTAGTGCCATGATATCCTTCTTTAGAACAGGTGCCCAAAATTGCACAGCATATTCAATATGTGGTCTTACCAGTGATTTATAGAGAGGCAAAATGATATTCTCGTCCCGAGAATGAATGCCCTTTTTCATGCATGACAATACCTTACTGGCCTTGGCCACTGCTGATTGACATTGCACATTGTTGCATAGTTTGTTGTCTATAACAATTCCCAAGTCCTTTTCGTGTGTTGTTATCCCTAATTCACTTCCATTAAGGGTATACGTTGCTTGTGTATTCTTTACGCCGAAGTGCATAACTTTGCATTTTTCAACATTAAATTTCATCTGCCATTTGAGTGCCCAGTCCTCCAGTCTATCTAAATCCTTCTGCAGCAAAGTAATATCTTGCTCACATTGTATTATTTTACAAAGTTTTGTGTCATCTGCAAACACTGAAACATGACTTTCAATGCTGTCTTCAAGATCATTTATAAAAATGTTAAATAGAAGGGGTCCCAGAACAGACCCCTGAGGGACACCACTTGCCACCTCTGTCCAGCTTGAAAATTTACCATTAACGACAACTCTTTGTATTCTGTTTTTAAGCCAATGTTCTACCCAAGAACAAGCATTTTCATCGAGACCGATTTCCTTGAGTTTGAACACTAATCTTTTGTGTGGAACTGTATCAAATGCCTTGGCAAAATCCAAATAGATCACATCCACTGCAACACCCTGATCTATACTTTTACTTACTTCTTCGTAGAACGCAATCAAGTTAGTTTGACATGACCTGTGCTTCATAAAACCGTGCTGATTTTTGCTGATAACCATATTCTTCTCAAGGAATTCTTGAATATTATCCCTTAATAACCTTTCAAATATTTTACCAGCCACAGAAGTTAAGCTCACAGGTCTATAATTTCCAGGCAAGGATTTTGAACCCTTTTTGAATATAGGAACCACATCTGCCTTCCTCCAATCCTCCGGAACACTTCCTGAAAGAAAAGAATCTTGAAAGATTAAAAACAGAGGTTCACTTATTTCTACACTTAGTTCCTTAAGTACACGTGGATGGATACCGTCAAGCCCTGGAGCTTTGTTTATATTAACTTTCTTTAGTTGCTGCAGCACATTGTCTTGAGTTAACCAATTACAATTATTCTGCAAGTTTTTAGTAGCAATCATTTGCACATCTATTGCCATGGGTTCTTCTTTAATATATACGGAGGAGAAATAGTTATTTAGAATTCCTGCCTTTTCTTCAATGATCTAAAGTTGGCTGAGTGCCTCTAGTGTCCCTTGAATGTAGTTGTTCTGGTGTGTATAGTATGTCCCTTCAGACTTTTTAATGTAAACACTGCCTTTTCATAGAATAGGCAGTGTTTACATCACTGCCTTGTAACACCTCTAGTGGCAGTTACTCAGACGCCCACTAGAGGTGTTTCCTGGGTTCAGCATCTCCACGCCCTGCATTTTGTTGATCTCAGCCAAGGGGGTAGAGCAGGTGCGGGCCAGCATGGCCCTGAAATAAAGGTACGTTTTATACCTTTTTAAAGAGGGCCGGGGTCTAAACTGTGGTTTTAGGAATACACTTGTATGCCAACTTTTTTCATGTATGACATTTAGAAAATTACTTAGCCTATTACAAATCTCCCTAAACCACAAAGTTCCTTTTACCATTAGCATGCAGTCTAGTTACTGTGCGTATAAAGGCACCAATGTGCTTTTCTTTTCCCCACCTTCTTAGCTTAGGGCTTTGTCCTTGCCTCTTTTGGTCCCACTGTCCAAACTATTCCATATAATTACATACCCAGATGCTATTCTTGGCAGAGATTTTTATTGTTAAGGAATATTTGAACAGTCACGCTCCAGTGATCAAATCTTTTTTCACAAAGGATTAAATATTCTTAAAGGTATAGAAATGTGCTATATATTAATCTCCTACTATCCAGCTGGGAACTAAATAAAGCCTGTTCACCATGGTATCGCTCATCTGGGACTCGGGATTAAGTTATCCTTTTACAGTATAATCTCATGCCATATCCTATATCTTCAAATTTTAATCATAAATAAAAATTAACCTATACCTCTTCCATTTGTGTTTCCATTCCTCCCTTCAGGCAGTATATCAGCCGACTATGTCATTGTCACAACAGTAGCTGAGTCTACTATTAACTGGCCATTACAGTTATATAGCATGGAGTTTATTGCATATTTATTTCAGCCATACTTTCTTGTGTAAAATAGAATCCGTACATGATACATAATGGCATGCCACATATTATGGAAAATAAAGACTTCAAAGGGTTTTGGAGACATCATAATGCACCAAAAAAACCTAAGGTTGTTTATTAATGTTGAGGTGGCATATTTTCCCTAATATATACTTCACGATTGTGTATATTTTCTATTTTATAATATTTATTAAGGTAGTGTTAATGGTTAGAATACTTATGGCCTCAATTAAATATTTTTAGGAAAGCTTTTTGAATTTTTTAATATTTTTGGGTAAAGTTTTTAAATTTCTTTTTTTTTTTCAAAATATTCAGATATCAAAAAAGATCCTCTCAAGAAATCAATACATCAAAAAATATCAAATTATTACAACCTTTATGAAAATATTAAATAATTTTATCTAAAATTATTAAATCAAGATTAATATATTTTGAATATCAGCTGCGTAATTGGGTGACAGAGTTCCCCCTGTGAGGTCAGACTCTTTTTCTTGCCTTTGTGCAGCCTACATTCTTTTTTGCTCAGCTGAGGCACAAAATTGGGTGTTCAGTCCATTAAGGCCATGACTAATTTCTACTGACAATGGCGAACTAGTAAGATAAATCTCTCTACTTCCTCGTGTTAAACTCTAGGAATTGGCATTTCAAAAACTGTCTTCACTATATCCATGAATCATATGTCTTACAATGCTTGTTGGCAATGGAATTCCGAAACTAGTCAGTCATTTCTAACCAGACTTACTCCCTACTTAAAATATACTCTGCCCATAGCAGAACTTCCTAGTTAGGTCACTTTTGGTTCCCATCAACCTCGAAAATTTGAGATTGTATATCATTTTATAGAGTAGTGGTAATATAATGCTGATAATATATGTTCAGGAGGACATACGACATACAATCAAGTAATTTATTTGATTAAAAATAATGCCGAGGTTGATTTTTATTTTTTTTGTGATAAAAGCCAATATTAATAATATTATCATTTGCATAGCTCCAATATATTCCATAGTATATTTTAAAAAGGGTAACAGAACAGCAAATAATAATAATAAACAAAATAATATCTACAGAACCAAGAGGTGCTGTCCTACATAAAGATGCTTACAATCCTTAAATGCTGTACATTGCATTTAATATAAGTATTAACATTCTGCCTAATAAGTAAACCCAAGAGTTCTACACCCCAAAAAAATAAGGTATGTATGTAAATAAATATAAATATTGCAATTATAAATAGTAATGGATCTGTGCAAAGTATTAATACATATACCACAATGAATGATCAGATATTACAGAAAACATAACAGACTACATGGGAAAAAAAAGTTTCTCGACTGATGATTAAGCTGGTACGGTTTGAAATGTCCGGGTCACTGTCTTCCTTTGCTGGATTTATACTATACTTTAGAGCATTACCAATATAATGTATTTTATAGCTAGTGATTTTTTTTTTATAGTTAGTAATATACTATCTCACATTGTAAATGGAACGTTACATCCATTATTCTAGCCACTGATTTTTTTTTTTATGCTAAATTAACCTCTGAGTCTATGAGTTCTGTCCCAGTGGACTGGGCCATCTAAATGTCAGGAAGCATCATCTTCTGAAACGCTTAAAGAAAAAATATGTTAACTGTTTAATTTAACAGAATTCAAGTTGACTTACACTACAGCTCTTTCTCTCAGAAATGTTGTGCAGGGTACTGCTACCAAGGCTATGTATGAAGATATGCTGGCTTCAGGAAGACCTTCTATGTTCCAACATTGCTTAAAATAATGAATTCAGGTCTGGAGTTATTCCATACAGATGTAATATGACAACTGCAATCCAGCTTGCATCCCTCCACAGTTAGACTGATAGCACAAGCATATATAGTGTTTGCATGTCATAATCCAGAGTTACCATAATTTTATATCATATAATACATGCTCTTATTGAGAAATGTATAGAAATAGCTCGCTTAATGTTGTAGTCGGAGTTCATGAAGTATCACTGCGTAAAAATACAGATTATACAATTACCCTAATGTCACATTACGTTGTTTTTTTCCCTAGGCCGTTTCATGTCACTTGTGATCGACGTTGTAGCAATGCTAATAGAGCAGACCAGCAGATATGGTATAACTCGGGGTGAACATCTGTCTTAAATCGTGTCCCAGCTATTAATATATGACATTCTTTGCCTTCGGCACTACTGTCTGACTCTTTGTGCCCATGGTTGATATACATTCCTTAATAAAAGACAAAAAATATATTCTGTAACCAAGTGCCACACTTTTTATGAATCAACTAGTACAAATTATATGTATTAAATTATTCAAACCGCAGTACTCTCTCCACGTGGACCTAAAGATCACAGGAAACATTCTGATCTAATATAATTGTTTTAGAGATCTAGGTTAGGACTGGCAGTAGGTTGATGTTTGTGAGCTTCTAGAAGTAACTAAAATATTTCTCTCGACTAATACTTTGATAGTGTGTTGAACAAAGCTTTGATATTTCATAAATTCAGCGAGTAAATATAAATACGTCCAGATCATTATGACATATGGCATTAAAGGGGCACTCAAGATTACTAAAGCAGCTTAGCTGAAGTGTTTTATGTTTGAAGAGTAGAGATTTCAATAGCAATTGGCACTTTTATAAATTAACCTTGTTACAAACCCCCCTGCTGTCAATCAAACAACTGGTCCTGTTACTTCCTGGTTTGGTTAGCTCGGTGGAGCTGAATTCAAGAGGCAGCAATTGCGCAAAGCACACCTGCCTTACAAAGACCTTTTATTGAGCTACATTGGAAAGTCTGCCACTTATTGCCTGGGTGAGGTTAGAAGAGGAGGGCTTTCAAACACTTCAGATAAGAGATCTTTTGCAAGTTATTTTTAGATATACCAAAATAGATTAGTGTGGTGTGAGCACTTTAAAATGTAACTTTTATTAATTGTATTTAAAATATCCAGAAAAAAAGGTGGGTGTATTGAGCTATAGTCTGTAGATAAATTCATAAAAATAAATCATGTATAAAGTAGAATTGGGGGGGGGGGGGGGGAATTATAAAAATAATACAAAATGATGATAAAAATCTAAGGATCTCTCTAAGTTGGTGGGATACAAAATAAGTCAAAAGTTAATAGTACACATTTAAGCACAGATATTTCCTGGTAGTATAGTTGACTGTTTCAGCTGTGTATCACATAGCTCTATGCAGAAAGCTAATAATAAGGTGTCCAACAAGTTTAGAGTATTTGCCTTAAAGTAATAGTAATATAGGCAGAAATGGTTAAACTTGCAGACTGACCAACGAGTTTGGACTTGCAGATAGACCAACAAGTTTAGAATATTTGCCGCAGAGTAATAGTAATAATAATATAGGCAAAAATTGTAAAAATTGCAGGATAATATCTGTGCATATCAAAATGGGATTAACAGTGAGGGTGCATGCACCGGTTGATCCCTAGTCTCGTTAAATATAGATTTCTATTCCCTACATATTTACATATTAGTGAAAAATGCCTCCTTTCCCAAATACGTCTTAAATCTTAGAGAGATCCTATATAGAAGGAGCCCCAGGAGGTAGAAGTAGTGAAGTTAAATATAAGTCATCAGTGTGAAAAGACCCCCACTCGGAGAGCTCCAGGGTATGCACTCGACGCGCGTTTCCCCCGGCAGACCGTTGCTGGGATGATCAGGAGTGCTGGTGTACTCCCGGTGTAAAAATGCATGCATTTTCTTAAATTGGGGTTATATCTATAAATTAGTGGTTTTTATTTATTTTTTTGTATTTGGGCAGTAACTACACAGCTGTAAATAAAATGTATGGTTCTGATCAACATAAGGGTGTGTAGAAAAAAAAATGTCAGGGATTAAGTGACATTCAGAAAGTCAGAATGATGGATGGATGGAGGGGGAGCAGAATCACAATCATATTGTATTTAACTCCAACTCCATGCTTTGATATCTGTCAAGTACATTGGTGGTGTTTTATATCATCCCATTCAAACTACGAGATTCCTACAGGTAAATCTTTATTATTGATTATGGCCTATCCATGCCAGTCTTCACTAAGTGGATAACTGAACATATAACCAGAGCAGATAGTTACGAAGATACATAGAAATCTAGGTTAAAAACAGACTCAAGGCCATCGAGTTCAACCTTTTAACCAAGATCTGTAGTTTGGGCATTTTTTCCTATAGAAGCATGGATATATCATGGGGTATTGTTACCTACAAAGAGCTTGATATAAGGCCTGCCTATTGTAAATTGGAAAAGGGATGGGATAATCAGATTTGTATCTCTCCCAAATTCCACTTGTAGAAAAAAGTGTTTTGTGGCAAAGTTAAGAGTGCATGGTGCTTTTCACATATAATCTTTAAAAAAGGAGATATCTGAAAGATGCCACCTCTCCTGCCTGCTCGGCAATGACTCCCATGTGGGTAACCTGGAATTCCATGCTAGCTGTGGACATATTCTCTGAGAATTTTGATGGTGGATAGGTCTGGATTTGTGCTTATTGCTGATTTCACATACAGTATGGGGGTATTGCACTTACTGTGGAACATTTCAGAGATCGCATAATTTTGCCCTTGGAGAAGGTAGCATATTCCGAGCGTATATGGGCCTTTCTATTGAACAAACTGTCAGATTGTCTGCCTGTGACACCAGGTATTGTCCAGACTCAAGAGGTACAATTTTAGCTAATTACCTCTCCTTAATGTGTACAATAGGGAAAAACACTCAGGTAGTTTCTCTCCCCCGCTGCTAGGTACCTTCTAAGACTACTGCCCACTTTGTTATTTGAGGAGGGGAAGGGTATAGACTGGGGGTGCCATCGTAGGCACAAGCGGCCAGTATATATATTTCCCCCCTTACCTCATATAGGTGTAGCACCACATTGGTTTAGTTTACCTAGATCGTTGGTTTGCAGCTGTCAAAGTGTTTGGCCAGACTGTGAGCTCCAGTCTGTACCGTGTATACTACTCTGTTGCTACTCTTGCCAATTAATGAAGTGAAACTCTCCTTCGCCTTATGAGTGCTCTGTTACTTTTCATTGCTACATTGTTTACTATTCTATTATACAGGCAATGTAATTCACATTGCAGCAACATCAAAGAGATTTTTTTTACATTATGTTATTTGTTCTGCATGTACATAATTTTCTTTTCTTTTTTTGCTTGTATATATTTATTAAGTTTTTATCTATACCAATAAATGTTAAGTTTTACTTTACTATTGGGATGTATTTAGCACATATTTTGATCCTAGTAGCCTTTTCGAGGTGGATAATATTTAAGTATATACTCCTTTTCCACATCCCTCATTATTCATTGTTTTTTTAATGAGTTCACTATTTATGGGTTATGCCCCATTTTGAGGGTGTTGGTATACTTGGCTCCAATCCCTTTTGAATTGTTGGGAACAAAAACTCATTAACAATGTCAGTGGGAAGAAGATTTGGGTGTAGCAATCATGGAGAAGGGACTGGTATGTTTAATGCTGCAAAGAGATAACGGTTTGTACAGCTATTAAAGAACATGCTTTTAAGTTCATACCACACTGATACCTTGTCACAATGGGAAGGCAACCTAGCATGCTGTTTTTGAACCAACACCTAACCTACTATGTCAGAGGATATATATATCCAGGAGGGATAAGCCAAATGGAAAATGATTTAGGTAAACTAGAAAAATGGTCAGAGTTGTGGCAACTGACATTTAATGTGGATAAGTGCAAGATAATGCATCTTGGACGTAAAAACCCAAGGGCAGAGTACAGAATATTTGATAGAGTCCTAACCTCAACATCTGAGGAAAGGGATTTAGGGGTGATTATTTCTGATGACTTAAAGGTAGGCAGACAATGTAATAGAGCAGCAGGAAATGTTAGCAGAATGCTTGGTTGTATAGGGAGAGGTATTAGCAGTAGAAAGAGGGAAGTGCTCATGCCATTGTACAGAACACTGGTGAGACCTCACTTGGAGTACTGTACACAGTACTGGAGACCCTATCTTCAGAAGGATATTGATACCTTAGAGAGAGTCCAAAGAAGGGCTACTAAACTGGTTCATGGATTGCAGGATAAAACTTACCAGGAAAGGTTAAAGGATCTTAACATGTATAGCATGGAGGAAAGACGAGACAGGGGGGATATGATAGAAACATTTAAATACATAAAGGGAATCAACACAGTAAAGGAGGAGACTATATTTAAAAGAAGAAAAACTACCACAACAAGAGGAAATAGTCTTAAATTAGAGGGACAAAGGTTTAAAAATATCAGGAAGTATTACTTTACTGAGAGGGTAGTGGATGCATGGAATAGCCTTCCAGCTGAAGTGGTAGAGGTTAACACATTAACGGAGTTTAAGCATGCGTGGGATAGGCATAAGGCTATCCTAACTATAAGATAATGCCAGGGACTAATGAAAGTATTTAGAAAACTGGGCAGACTAGATGGACCGAATGGTTCTTATCTGCCGTCACATTCTATGTTTCTATGTTTCTATATAAATAGTCCTTAGGGAGGCCAGACTTAATGGGCTTTAGGTTGCTGTGCTGCGTGACCGAAAGGAAGCACAAATCTCTGCCTTCTTCGGAACAGATTTGTCATCTTCTGCGCTCTCGCATGACCTAGCTGATGAGGTTCCTGTGTTGCTGCCGGATATGACAGCAAGTCATATGCGGCAGCATGCTGCGTGCAAAGTGTCACATGTGTTCTTCTGTACATCACACTCACAGAGTTTCATTGCATCTGACCCCAACCAATTGGTAAGTACTACAAATCATTTCATTTTTTTTTAACAGCAGTTTCATAAGGTTATTTTGGAAAGCTCCTCTGTCGCTACTTATATTTTTTCATGCAATTTTTTTTCTTGCTGCTGCATTACATGTGAGTATACATTTATATATACAATTATTTTGTATTTAGCCTGAATCAATTCCTTTCTCTAAATCCAGCTTGTTTTGTGCTCACCTCCTATTTTTTTATTTTCTCTAAATTACTGTTGGATTTCTGTTGGGATTTTCCCTGGAGAATTGCAACTGCACCAGTTTTTTTGTTTGTTTGTTTTGCATAGTAATATCTTTGCTGTTCCTCTCTACAAGTGTATTTTTCTGTAATTAATCATGCAAAGTGAAAGAGTCCCATACAACTGTGTCTTTTTTTTCTGTTATTGTAGCTCTTTTTGCAATGAATATAATTTCATTTACCTTGGCTAGACCACGATGGGCCGTATTCCTATACAACTCCAAAGCATAATTTCAAAGCGTTCTTTTCTAAACCAATAACATATGATCATAAGGGTGACACTGTTACACACATTTGTGCTGGCGTGCTATTGTATTCATGTGACCTTTATTATAGAAATTTGGCTACATAAATCTCCATGCAAGGAGGTGTTTGAAAGCCATGCAAATTGGGGAATGAGGAACCCTTAATAAACAACTAAAAACCACCCATACTCGCTTGGAAAAACACCCAGCTGATTTGAGAGGGCAAAGGGGACCCAAGCAACAACCCTCAGGGTAAATGTCAGCCCCCGCTCTGCAGGCGACACGGAACGATGGGAGGATGGAATTGGGGCCTGTTGTGAGGCTCTGGCGGGAGAGACGGCCGCTCTCCCGTGCTTAGTCCGGCGGGACCCCCTGCATGCCTATTGAGGGCCCCATTCACCCCCACTGTGGGCCGGGGGGGGTTATCCCGGACCCCACCGGGGACACATGGACCACACATGACAGCCGAACGGCAGTAAGCCAAACCTGAGACCGCATGGGAAAAACAAAATGGCCGCCGCGTCTAATACAAGACGGAGAAGCAGGGTGCATCCTCATCACACAAGATCAGCTACCTATCTGGAAAAGGCTCACATAAGGAAACAAAGGACATGGGACATGGACTCTACTCAATACGAGAAGCTTGTGCCTATTACAGTTGGCTCTCCTCCTGCTGTTCCCCACAGAAAGCATTTAAGATACCTGAGCAAATATGGACACCCAACTCGATCGGCTCAACGCTCTGCTGCCCCCTGGTTGTTAAATCTTATTAAACATGGTTAAACCTTACTGAGCAGGGTTAACCCTTACTAAGCATGGTTGACTCTTACTAAACAAGGTTAACTCTTTCTAAGCATGGTTAAATCTTATTACGCATGGTAAACTCTTACCAAACATGTTTTTATATATATATATATATATATATATATATATATATATATATATATGTCTTTTTACTTAGCACACAGGTTAGAATAGAACCTAATGTTACACCGGCTTATATCTCGACATGTTAACCTTGCTAGCTACTGCACTCAACACACTTACTTACCTAACCTGTGATCTACTATTATACTCATGATAAAACATAACATGGTGCACATGTAACATAGGCGACCTAGCTAAGCAACCAGCATCATTACTTAATTTTATCTCACTCAATCTTCTTTGGACAAATCAACTGTTTAGTTAAGCTGTTAAATATAAAATTGTGCAAATTATCATGCCACTGTCTACCATGTATGAAACTTGAAATACGCTTTTGTGGCGCTTGTTCAAATATTGTGTTTATCTGCACTACTAAAAATAAAGAATTGAAAAAAAAAAAAAGTAATCAAAGACGTATGCCTTGATTATTAGATAAGTTCATTATCTTAGCTATCTTAAAACACTGGGCAGTTTTCTATATTTACATTTTTGCTTTTGTGTTCAGCAATGTGCTGCTTTATCAAAGATACATTGTAGCTTGTTTTTCATTACTATAAAATATGTTTTTGTCCCTTATAATTTCAAAGTGTAGACAACAGTGCCAATACTAACATGTATAACTTCATATTTTGATATATTGCGGAAAACCCCCAATATGAAGCGAAATCAACCAAGCAGATTTTAACAATGAATTGAAAAATGAAGAAGGCAAGAGAAAGTCAGCTGCGGCAATGTCTGAATCAATTTTAAAATATGTTGCGCCTTCAATATCTGCTGCAGTAGGATAAAGTGCGGAAGACATGCAATCTGGGAATCCAAGGGGGAAATACCAGAAGTATCTTCTCAAGAAGATTAGTATGTGAAAGTGCAAGTATTGGAGAAGATTAATTTATCTTAGAGCAGTGAATTAATGTAGAGGGAGGAGATGCTAGCAGAAGGAGTAGGACTTGGATGCTGAAGAAGAGAAGACTGTAAGACTCTCAGTTTATTCCGATGCTGCTGCTTGGCAGTTCCGGTTCCAGATGATTTAAGAGTGGACCATATTAAGGAGACATGAACTTTTCCTAAATAGAGATGAGCCTCTCAATGCTGTTGAAATACATGGGGACAAATAAGTCCCAACAGCTGACCATGTATGGTTCTATAAGGCTCTTCCAAATGGCGAGAAAATTCTTAGAATGGGGATTGTATACTCTCCACCAAAAGACAATTTGTTTTGTTTTTGCTGCAGACTTTTTATCTTGATAAAAAAGTAACTGGAGCATCCAGTTTTGTTACCGGGTTTCAGGTGTGGTGGAAGCTGAACCCAAAATTGTCTGACCACGAGGCTTCTGAGCAGATGCATGGAGAAATGGAAGACCTTGAGAGCAGGATTGAAGCTACAAAAAAGCCTTGATTGATGCCCATCAAACAACAGTGGACAAAGAGAAAAATAAATGGAGGGATATTTTGCATTGTCTCTTGGATATAACCTTGTTTCTGGCTCACCAGAAACCTTTTTGTAGATGTAGAGAGACCATGTCATCAGCAAACAAGGGAAACTTCCCGTAGATAGTACAAATGCTGAAACATACTTTTGCATCTGGGAAGATAATGACTTCTTATTTCTCTCCAAAAATTTAGAATGAATGAACTTGTCTTTTGGGGAATCAAAAAAAAAATATCCTGCAACATGTGGAGGAAGGTTTACTGGAATTTAGCCTTTGCTGTGGTCAATGATATGAAAATGCTGAAATATTGCAGATATTAATGTGGGGTTCAGGAAAAGATAAATAGATTAATCTCAAGGCTTTGTTTATGCCGTATGCAAACCATTGTGTGTGTGCACTCATTTGGATGTATTGCTTCCTGTGAGACTTTTTTGGAACATTAATGAGTGTGTTCCTTCTTATTGGTTTCTACGCATCGTTGGGATGCGTATTGCTGATGGAGAATTTAGGCGTGACTTTCCCAAACTCAGCTCATTATGATGCTGTGAAGCCAGAGAGTGCAAATTTTGAAGCGCTGACTTCAGCCTTTTAAAAACGGTGTATTCCAATAAGAAAATGTGGACACAAGATGATCACCTCAGATGTTGCTGCCTGCTGTATGGGAGTTTACTTTTTTGCTTTACTGTTCTTTCTGTTCACACAGAAGTGCTTGCAAATAGTGAGACTCTTGAAAAGTGCATCATGAAGCTACAAGCCCTGAAAGAGTTTCTTGCAGATCAGCGTAATTAAATTGTGAAGAAGGCCATTCGTTATGCAACTAACGCGTGTAAGGAAGTGGGAATTTCTATGGAGAGAAGAGGGAGAGTAAAGCTCTAGAAAACAATGCCAGGAGAGAAGGCAGAGGAGGCTGGTTTCACATTGTCCGAGGAAACGAAAAAGGCTATTTTTGAGTGGGTTGATCGGTTTCATCAGGAGTTGTAAATTCATACTAAGGCAATTGAAAAAATCCTTTCAATGTTTGCTGTCTCTCAATTAACTGTTGTAAACCTTAATATTCAAATGAATCCACCAAAATGTTTAATTTACAGTTTGTCAGTCCTGTTTTACACTGCAATTTGTGACACTGTGTTGTATAGAGATAATATACTGTTCAGTGATCATGTAATTTTGATTCCTTTACAGGGAAAAGTGGATGAGGCTTTAAGAGCATTTGAAAGTTTGGTGAACAAATATCCACAGAGTCCAAAAGCAAGATATGGCAAAGCACAGGTAAATTAAAAATAATATGTATGTACAGTGTATACAGTCTTAATATGTCAATATATACATTTAGAACTTTAAATCTCTTAGATTTAAGTGTATATATAGTTTGGTATATGTGCTTAATGTTTTGGTGGGCATTTGTCTTGAGAAGGTACCAACCAGGTGAGGTCCAAAACGTTTACTGACCTACTACTGTTTGTAATGGAATAAACACATTGTTCACATTTTGCAACAAGTCCTGTGAGCGCCAATATTTTTCTGACTTTCCTGAAATATATATTGCTTATTGCTTATATGTGAGCACCCAGGCATTGTGTATGGAATTTTTGCATCAAGAGAGAGTGCCATTGTTTGCTGGTTTTGTTGATATATAAATTATTTGTCTTTTCAATGCAAGTAAATGTTATTCAATTTGTAATGCTCATTTTGGTTGGGCTAATCCGATCCTACTACCTGTACAGCCTATCAGAGATTTCCAAGGTCAAATGACTTTAACTGGATCATGTAGACATGCATTATTCCAATTATCTGAAAGACTAGGTTTTGGGTGCCAGGATAGCCTCCATTTTATCAAAACACTCAAAAATGGCATCAGATGTGGCACCCAAATGCATACTTTCACCATAACCAATACATTAAGCTGTAGATGTTATGGGGTTTGTATCCATTTAAAGAAATGCTCATCTCATACATAGGGTTATGTCTTCATTAAAATGTGATTAGATGACATTTAGTGATATATTTTGCTTAATAAAACCTTGAGTTGTCAGTGTATATAGTAGACTGTTTTTATTTTGAAGGTCTAAAATATATTATTTTTTATAACTTATTGAATGCATTATTATTATTCTGCATTTAGTAAGTAATATTTATAACATGTAAAATTATACTTTAGCCTTATTGTGTTACTCTTTAGTAATACTGACCATTGTATTACAAGATAATGCCTTTGGGATGTTTATTTAACTGTTGGAATTTCACAAATTTGGATACTTGGATTTTCATTGTAGTCTGAAGATGACTTGGCTGAAAAGAGAAGAAGCAATGATATTCTTCTGAAAGCCATCAACACATACGAAGAAGTCACAGGATTACCCAATGTGCCAGCAGATCTAGTGAAGTTGGCTTTACAGAGACGAGCCAACCGACAGCAATTTCTAGGTGAGGCAGATTCTCTAATGGTGAATAAATTGGAATTACATTCAATGTGAAACGACACAGTTTCAGGTGAACAAAACGAGTCAATGCCAAAAGGTAGAAAGGAAACAAATCTGATGAAAGTGAATCTTATTCTTATCTTACTCAAATCTTTATTAGGCGTTCCATTGGGAACTGCCATACTCTAAAAAAATCTTTGGAAAAACTGACTACAGATTATTTATGAACGTAAGCATTCAACTGTTTCCATAAAACATTTTTTTTTTTAAAAGGGTACTGTCAATTCACATGAGTTAAGTATTGTGTTTATTTATCCCGATATTTAACAAATATGTATTTGTGGGGTGTGAAAAATCTAATTAAATGTAGAAATTCATGCCTCTTTATCGTTTAGCTGGGTGCCTCCAAATTAAAGGAACAATATAGGGTCAGGAACACAAATATGTATTTCTGACCCTATAGTTTTTAACCCATCATTTAGGTGGCTTGCCTCCCCCCCCCTTAGCCTCCCTATAAAAGTTTAAAACTCACCTTATTTCCAGCGCCCCTCGGGTCCACCGATGCTGGCTCTTCCTCCTTTGTGGCATCATCAAAATGTCAGATTTTTAGCCAATCCAATGCTTTCCCAGAGCATTGGATTGGCTAAAATCTGCACGGAGGTGGGGCTAAATGTCATTTTGGCCAATCACGACCTCCTCATAGAGATGCATTGAATCAATGCATCTCTATGAAGAGAATTTAGCGTCTCCATGCAGAGCGTGGTAACGCTGAACGTCAGGGCTGCTTTTTCGGCAGTACTGACCCAGGAAGCACCTCCAGAGGCCACTTGGAGGTGTCCCTAGAGGCAATGTAAACACTACCTTTTCTCTGAAAAGGCAGTGTTTGCATGAAAAAAAGCCTGTTATACTCACCAGAACAACTACATTAAGCTGTAGTTGTTCTGGTGACTACAGTGTCCCTTTAATTCCCTGTCAAACATTGTTAAAATCACTGTGTTTGGAGAAACGAAGCAATGGTTCTATTTCTTCTCCTTCTCATTGGCAATGCATGCACTGGCTGTGCCAGGAATTAACTTGAATGGAATGTCACTTGCTAAATCTTTTATATAATTGCAAAGAAAACACAGTACCTCTTGGAAAAGGTTAACACACATTACAGGCGATTTTCACTATTTTATTCAGTGATCTAATTCAGTCACACATGTGCCATTTCACTCCATGCACTGTCTTCAGTAGAGATCTGATGAAAATTGCATAGTCATGAATGGAGGTATAGATTGAAACATTTATGAACCTCTATTGGTTACTACAAATAAAAGTAGTCAGTTTGTCCTATGCTAAATATGCAGAGATTCTAAATCCTCTTGGTCTACCCAAAACAATTGTCATTGTTGAAGAAAAGATATAAATCAAGTTTAGACTTTTTTAAAACGTATTAATCGCATATTATCAAGGTAAATTAGAATAGCTAATTTCGGCTTTGCAGATGGATCTAGGAACAAACCGTTCATAATGTTAGGGCAAGGAAGTGGTTAAAGGAATACTATAGGGTCAGAAACACAAGCATGTATTCCTCACCCTACAGTGTTAAAAACCACCATTTAAAATCGTAGTAAAACTTAGCTTATTTCCAGCGCCACCCAATCTACCTCTTTGGCTGACATCATCAGAATTGATGAGCTCAGCCAATCCAATGCTTTCCTTAAATGAATCAATGCATCTCTATAGGGAAAGTTCAGCGTCTCCATGCAGAGCGTGGAGACGCTGAACATCAGTGGCCACTGGAGGTGTCCCTAGGCAACAATGTAAAGACTGCCTTTTCTTCTGAAATCAGAAAGCCTGCAGGTAGTGAGTATACTCACCAGAACACATACAATAAGCTATAGTTGTTCTGGTGACTATAGTGTCCCTTTAATGAAACACGTTATAGGATGATGGAAATGTTTTTCTATTAGATAGACAAAGGCAAATTGTCACATGTGTTGTTGAATGCATATCATAATAAGTTAAAATGCTCCCATCTCTTTATGTCTTCCCTGGGCAGTTCATGTGCCCACTGAATCCATTTGAGGCGGTAGTGGTGTTGGTGTTTGGAATGTTGCTTTAAAACTGAAACCTAAAATTGCTCAGCATATTCATGGTGTTCTTACCATTGACCTATATAGGCACAATTATATGTTAATCACATCACATACCTCTTTTATTCATAACAGTGCATTATGGGCCAATGCAACTGTTAAGTGACAGTGCATATACTCTGGTGTCTCTAATTATTGTTTATTTTTTATTTTATTTGTCTGTAGACAGCATGCATTAAATTACCATTTTGGTCATTACGCATAAGGTTAGGGATTTTATATGATGACATTTCAGACTTATTGTAATTGTACATTCAGTTGTATATGTATGCGTATTGAAAGTTCTAATAAAAGACCTATTAAAAATACATTTTAAAGCCCTATATATCAATACACTGAGTACTGCTTTATGTTAACTTAAGATTAAGCTAAATAATTGGTAGAGAAAAGATTAAATATCACTGCTTTTTTTCTAATATATATATAAAAAATTCAACTTCAATTTATTCATATCAGATCTTTATTTCACTTCTGGGAGCTGTAAGAAAGCTATAAAAATAAAATTTTCCTTGTTCTTTCCCATTTTCAAAAAAACAATTTATGTGAAGTTACGTGTTAGGATTTTAAAAAAAAATCTCTATTCCCCAAGAAAGCCACATTGAGATCTTAAAAATGCATGGAGATGTTCAGACATTACTTGTTCAGCATTGAAAATTAAAGCTACTTTTAAGAGACGTGGTGCAAATATCACCCCTATAATTATTCAGTGACATGCCCTAGAATAAAAGTGTTTATTTAATTCAGAATTGAGTTGACAGCACACAGAGCCGCTGGTTTATTGTTTGTAGATATCATCTTAGATACCATCATAAAATAATTTAATAGATATGACAAACATGCCAAAGCAAACTGTCTCTTATTAGTCTCTCTTATTCATACATCTAAAGAACCTTTGATGTTAGGGTGCATAGCTATCAAATCATTTAAGAAATTCAAGCATGATTGCAAAGAAAAGTACAAGTGTTTCTCTACCTCCTGTTCACAAACCCTCTTCTCATCTTTTCCAAGATCAAACCAGAGTTCACGGACTTTATTCCCCGACACATTCCCCCTTATTACATTTTCAATTAAACATTACATTTTCACATCACATTTTTAGGGAGTTGCTAGTAATGTTTGCATTGTGAGTCTTGCCCAAATGTACAAAGTGTAGAAAGGTGGTGACATTTAGGGATTTTATCCCGCCAGGTTTAAAGAGAGAGAGAGTGTGTGTGTGTTTTGTGGCTAAGTGGTCAATTTGTGTGTGTGGTGGAGGGAAAAAGCTGTATATAGGTGGGGCTGAGTGTGCCCGTGTGTGCTGGTTGAGTGTTCTGTTTGTGTTGGCTGAATTTTGTGTCTGGAGGAATCTGAGTTTTATGTGTGGTGTCTGAGATTGCTTTATTTTCTCCCCTTCAGTATTGCTCACAAGTACTGAGTGTAGAAGGGAGGTGACTTTTAGATATTTTATGACATCAGGTTGAGAGATTGTGTGTGGTGGCTAAGTGTTCTATATGTATGTTCTATATGTATGGGGGTGACTGAGTGTTGTGTGTGTGTGTGTGGAGCCTGAGAACTGTATGTGGAGAGGGGCTGAGTGTGCCTTTGTATGTGGAGAAGTCAAAGTATTGTGTGTATGGGAGTCTGGGTTTATGTGTGGTGTCTGAGTGTGTGGGGAATAGTTAATCTGCTTATCTTTTGGCATGAGGTGGCCCAATAGAGGCCATTGTTTGAATGATCCCTGGTGGTCCAATGGAGGGATGATGCTTGAACCCACCTGGCTCCTATCTCAGTCCTTGCACTAGGAGGCTTCTTAATGTGTAATCCAGCACTGGTTTAATGGCATGCTCTGTAGTTACTGTGACAGAGAGAATAGAAGAGCTGTCTATAGGAGACTGACATCAAATGTTATATAATACCTCATCTATCAATTATTGTCATCATCATATCTCCAATTACATTAGGAATGTATACTCGATGCCCCTGATCTATTTAGTATTAAAGACACTTTCCTTTTTCTCCTTTAACAAAATTATTTATACCCTCCATAAAATACTAGGTCGAATGAGGGGGTCATTGGTTACCCTTCAGAAATTAGTGCAATTGTACCCAGATGACGTATCTCTCAAGAATGACCTTGGCGTTGGCTACCTTTTGCTTGGCGATAACAACAAAGCAAAACAAGTTTATGAAGAGGTAAAATCACTATTTTATGATATTTAAATGAGTTATGTTACCTATCAGTTCCGTTAAACTGTTTCATAAGAACAAACTTTTAATTTCTTCCAAATTCTTTTGGATTAGCTTTTCAAATGATCATAATTTGTTAGAATTTTTTTTCAAATGGTTTATCTAACAGATTTTGATCATTTGAAAACTTTATCGAATAGAATGAAATCAAGGTCTGCTGGTAACTATATAACCCATGTCCACCTGGTAAGCTGGATTTGTAATGCACATCCTTGGGGTTCACAAAGAGTTTATATAAATCGTACTTACCTTCACAGCAGTATGTGGGCAATGTCATCAGTCTATAATAATCTGGGTGCGCTCTTGGGCAAATACTTGGCAAGTGCCATTTGTCAGCATGCATATTTGGGCATTCCTTTCCTTGTGGCATGGAGGAGCATGTGTCCTCATGGAATCATAGTGTCTAACAAAAAATGTCATTGTATGGCTTTATGGAAAGAGACAGCTAAAACCTGTATTAAAATAAGTACAACCCATAATTAAATTTCAATTGGCTACCGGATTGTACAAAATTAAACAAATTGCCTTAAAAGTGCATGTAGCATGTAAAACGTCTTTACACATTACTTGCAATGCATTCTTTTATACAATAGTAATCATTTCAATATTTTGTTATAAAATGTATTCTTTTATACTGTGAATAGGATATCCTAATTTATTTATTTTTAATTTAGGTTTTAGCAATAGATTCTAATAATGGCTTTGCTAAAGTACATTATGGATTTATTCTGAAAACTGATAACAAGATAGCAGAAAGTGTTCCCTATTTAAAGGTAAGTTCTTTTGCGTTTGAATCATTGATATTCCGTTCCAAATCTTTTTTCAGCCCGGACACTATCTATCTGTTATGTATTTGCTATGCATTTATATCACCTTTTCATATATTTGACTTATTTCTACCACCATTACTGCATCAGAACATGCCCCCCTTCTGAAATAAAATTGTCCACATTCTACTATTGACCACCATCTAAAATTATTGACTCTGACTCTCTCTTGCTAATTCTTCTTTCATTAGCGTTTCCTTGTCAGTTTTTTGTTTTTTTTATTGTGCAGTTTTGTGCAAATTACATAAAATTACAATGTTAAAAACATTTCAGAACTGTACTTTTTAGAGTACTATGGCGTAAATACCCAAAACACATGACAATGGCACACTTATGGCTTAGTAAATTGTGCTCTACATTAGAGAGAGATGCTCAGAATCACTATAGCTCCAGACTAACTATACGTGACTTTTGGATATATCGCTGGTATTACTGAATATTTTAATAAAAATTAAAAAAAATATCATGCTGGACTCAATTAGACTGTAGACTTGTGAATATCAAAGTCTGATGTGTCATTTTAAGAGAAATGCTTGTCTCAGGGGGGGGCGGGTGGAGGTTAGTTTCACTGCACTGTAATAAGCTAAAGGCAATAAGAATTTTGACAGTCAGTGAGACTCTGTGTCTGTGCACTGCTAACTTAGGGCTGGCTCTTTATGTATGTAAGTAAATGCGTTAGAATGAGGGAGCATGGCTAAGGCTTAAGTTGCATAATTCTGCAAAAGGGACTAATGAAAGTATTTAGAAAATTGGGCAGACTAGATGGGCTGAATGGTTGTGATCAGCCGTCACATTCTATGTTTCTAAAAGTATTTATAACTTTTTTGCAAAACTCTACAGATTTGTGTATGCAAACAATTTAGCATATTATTGAGGGCAAAGGCTATTATATGCATTAAAGAATGTTGGTGCCCACAGTGCCCCAAACAGACTTCTATCCTAACTACCTCCCTTCTGGTATTTTTTCCACCCCACCATCTTCCCATTTGATTGTCTTTCTCCGCCATCCTGTCTTATCTTCCATTTCAATGTAATCCAGTTATTGAACTGCAATTTCAAGCTTTAAAGCAGGGGTCCTCAAACTGTGGCCCTCCAGGTGTTGCTGAACTACAGCTCCCATGATTCTTTGAATTAGGTAGATAGCCAGAGAATCATGGGAGTTGTAGTTCAGCAACATCTGGGGGGCCGGAGTTTCAGGACCCCTGCTTTAAAGTCTCTTTTTTTTTTTTTTAGGATGGTCTGGAGTCTGAAGAGCCTGGTACAGATGACGGACGCTTTTATTTTCACTTGGGGGATGCATACCAAAGAATTGGAAACAAAGAAGAGGTGAAATTATCTCAAAACAATTATGACTTGTACTTAAAACAGGCAGTCAAGAGACAGTTTAACTTACTGCTGTAGTGATTACCATGCCAGGTATACCTTAAACTCATTTCCTACTAACTGGGCAAACCATTTTACATTGGTTTTCCCTATAACCTGGGTCCTTGCTTTGTACCAGTTGTACTCCAGTAGCGACATCTGGCACCTGCAGAGCTGTAGAAGCTAGAAGTTGATCCTGCTAGATATTCTTTGCCAATTAATTTAATTCTGTGTAAAGGAATTTGCACAGAATTGACATTAGCCTGTTAGTGACACTGGATAATGACACCCCAATGATGCTACTGGAGGTTGAGTTACATCTCCAACAGCAAAGACTTTGTATGTCTAGCGTTTTTAAAAAGGATTCTATGCAGACAGACTCCAGGCACCATGACCACTTCAACCACTGAAGAGGTCATAGTGTTTGGAGTAACTCTTTGAAGACGGATGGGAAGGAGGTTTATACAGCAATGGTTCCAACCCCAATGGTCCAGGTTTTTACTGTATCATCAGTGTCACAGAATTAGGAAATCCTTAAATCCTCAAGTACTGTGTTGGGAATCATTTGTTTATAGAATGTTTTATTTTCATAACATTGCTTCTCCTTAAACATCATAATCTTGAATTTTAGTACTGATAATGTTTGATGTGATGCCATGTTCAATTTAAAAGTGATATTTGCCATTTGAGATAGTGCAGACATCAGTTTTGATATTATATATGGTTCTAAAATGTGAAGACTTTGCAATTACATTCATAATAATTTTACATTCATATATCCGATATCTTTTTTTTTTTTTTTTTTTTTAATTCTTTATTTTTGGTTTTGCATGAAATAACAGTCTGGCGTGCTGCGCCACAATAGCTACAGCCCACCGGTCATATAGTAACATATGGTGACATGGTATGAGACATACATTACACTTTTTAAAGTAGTATATAAAAAAGAAAAATTAACACAATTTACATTGCAGACATGTAAAATAAACAAAATATCATATAACATTTTAGCTTTTCTATTTTCGGTGTGACACTGGTGTGTTTGTGGGGTCTTACATTTATAAATCCGATTTGGTTAACATAGATCTTCTATTCTGTATGGCTAGGTATGCTTTTTAATTGTAAATGAATGTATTCGCTTCAACTCAAGTCTGTAAGATGTATAATCTGGCACCTTGTCTAAGTATAGGGAGACGGTCAAGGATACTGAGCAGAACCCCCTGAATGACCAGCAGAGGTTACTGGTTTATATACCTATTCCTAATTGTGACTATTATTGAAGTGGGTAAGACAGTTATGTTTTCCAGTCTAGTTAAAAGCAACCGTCCTCATTTAGAGTCAAATAGAGCACTGAAAATTTCAACCTGTTAAAAAAAAAAAAAAAAGGGTTATTGCCATACGCATTGGTGTACAGTAATGCATAAGAACACTAAAGTATTCTAAAAACTTGTTAGGATTCGCAGTGACCTCCATGCCATAACCTGAGTTGCTAATCTGCCGAGCTATCAAAACTGCACCAAAATTATGAATTTTCAGCGAGCAGCACAAATTAGAAAACGACCACTCAGGTCCTGCCAGAGTCACTACCCTTTCTCATTTTAGGAGCCTATTTCCATCAATAGCATTTCCCAATGCAATCGGAACAGTTGAAATATTGAATGCAGGTGCTCTCTTAGGGTCCGATAGCAATAAGAAATAAATAAGTAAAATTAAATCTCACCCTCTGAGCTCCTTCCCACAAGCTAAGCATAGGCATATATCCGATATCTTACACACTGCTTAGGTCAGGGGTAAATTAGTTTTCATTTTGGTACACCTGGTTTGCATGCCATACATACTGTAGGTTATTTTTAAAAAATGTTTGAAGCCCGATGTGGTATTAAACAGTGACATTGGTTTCTAAAATTATTTTAAAATATATCTGACATATTTAAGCTGATGTCAGATATGTTACATTGAAAATCACTGAAAACGGACACAATTATGCATCTTTAGTTATATAATGTTGAATTAGACTACATGATACTGTAAATTGTTTTTTTTTTTAAGTTTTTCCCTTGATTTATTGTTTTGAAAGCAAGCATGTTCAAATTGGATTTTTGTAACGCATTTTCTTTTCTATAATTATGCGTATCTAAATACTAATTTCACACATTTAGATATGGTCCAGGAAATTGTTTTGTTCTTAAGGTGTTTCTTTTAATAAAGTAAAAATATGGCGTAGGGGATGAATAGATCTCCCAAGATTTTAATAAGATGAATTTAAGATTAATTTAAAAAAAATTAATTAATGATCAAACGTTACCAATTGTGTTAATTCTGCTTTAAATATAATTTTATGGAATATTTATCATTGTTAAATCTATTTCTTTGATGCTATACGAGATTCGTTTCATGGTGGCTTAAGGCAGGCAAGAAAATTGGTTTGTATAATGTACATCTATCTGCATTTCTAATTGGGTTTTCGTTACCTTTTAACAAAGAAAAAAAACAGTATGTACAAGTATAATGCACAAGAAAATGACAAAAACAAGGATGGTTGTTGTAGACTTTATTCAGTGGCAGACAGGTGTGCAATGTATATGCAATATATATTTTTTAATAAGTTCACTACAGATAATTATTTTTAAAAGGAACTATACAGGTGCAGAATATGCAGGAATATTCCTTGAGTGTGTAAGACACAATTTTAATGCTACCAATCTCCAGCCCTGCATTCCGGTGCAATTCCAGTCAACCGATTTGAAGTGTTTTTTTTTTCATTTAAGTGAGAAGTCTGCACATGCCTAAATGAGATGCAGACAGTCAAGATTACATGTACTGATTTACCAAAGAAAACAGACAGAGGATGTGAGCACTGGACCTAGATTAACCTTAAGATAGAAGGGCAATAAGGTAAAATAAGCACACTAGAAAGATTAAAAAGAACAAAATAAAATATTCCTGGAATTGGGAAGTTTTATGGTGGTGTCACCAAAACGAAAAGCTATTACAAACGTATTTTTTCTACAATCATTCCGCAGTGGTTGCTGAGCAAGAGTAACCTGCCTTAATCCTTGTTATATTAAAAAATTCTAGACAGTGACATACCTGCATAATGTCTCAAGGTGTGAATTAACAAGTTGAATGTTTCAGGCCTACAAATGGTATGAGGCTGGCCATAAGAAAGGACACTTTGCTTCCCTGTGGCAGCGATCTCTCTACAATGTCAATGGACTGAAAGCACAGCCGTGGTGGACTGCCAGGGAAACTGGATACACTGATTTAGTGAAGGTAATGTGATCAATTTTAACCTTTTACATAAATCCGCGTGCTTGATATCATGTTTCAAGTTAGTTTATGAGTTTATGAACTTTTACATCAGAGCAGGTTTATGCTTTGCATGGTGCTGAACGAACGCCATCAAAGTCCACAGTATGGTTTACTTTCCTAGAGGTGGATGGAAGTTATAGAGATGGAGAGACGAGGTTGGGAAGGAGAAAAAACAAAAACAAAACGTACATATTCACGACTTCTGTATAATAGGAAAATTCGTATAATGTCAAGTTGTATTTTTAATACAGCCATCTATCTCTTTTGAAATCGTCACCTTAATATCATTTTAGATTGCGTATATATTCCACAGTAGTTCGTACATTGATTTTTCTGTATTTTGGCACGATCATAAATTCTGTTCACGAGTTTGTACTTGAGTTTATTTTTGAAATACGACCTAGTAAGATTATTAAAAAACACAATTTGAGGTATATAGAGAAAATTTTATTTTCAGAATATTCCACTAGTATGCACTGTAAGAAACCCCATAAAATTAGATGATACGGCCATTTTAATGATGGCTAATTGCATTAACATTCTGTAGTTGTTTCAGTACATTAAAGACTATCGAATGCTACCTTGCTGACACAGCACTAAAGATGGGAGAAAATAATTTTTATCTCATTGTAAACTTCGCAAATTGCCATTTTTATCTTTTCCTTCTAGAATTGCCATTGGAAAGAAATAAGAAAGAAATAGTACAATGTTCCCCATTTTTAAATAGATGTTTGCACAAAACAGGGATTTTTATTTGTATATCTTTACAAATAAAAACAATTTGAAGGGCCAACACATGTAATTTAATGCATATACATAACTCAAATAAATTATTACATATTCAGTTCAGGTTATTCGGTAAGCCAGAAATTGACGTGAATTTTAGGACAAAATATTTAAACATACATCAGTTATTTTTTTCAGTTGGCGGCCTTAGTACAAGTACAATTCATAGTTTTGTGAATAACCCCAAAAGTCAGGTATGCATGAGTTTGTGTATTCCACATTTTCAGGATGAAATTAGAAAGAATGTACCTTTTCTTACGTACTGTTCATCGAAGCAAAAAGAGATGTGTTTTTTTTCCTTAAGGCTCACAAAACATCAAGAGGATTTTACATTCACAGCAGCTGGGATCTACCTTTTGGCCATACCTGCTCCAGAACATTGCCTGGGGAGTAACACGGAGGAATTCAACTTTAAACTAATATGAAATGTTGAGTTTGAACCAGAAACAGACTTTGCTTTTCTCATCCTGCAATTTGGCTCTTATTACATTGTATCATGGATTGAACTTAGTCTAACTTTAACAGAAATAAGCTGACAAGCACTATGATTCTCATTTACTTTAATTTCCTTCAGCAAGGCAGTAAGATAAATAAGTGAAGTCATCTTAATGTAGGGATACTTGACTTTTTTCATGCAAATAATGTTGATTACAAGTGGATCTAAAACTTAATCTTGTAACACAGTATATGTTCTGCACAATTTTCAATGACTTCGTGCGCAAAGTACATGAGTAATTATAGCTGACTATACTCCATTACTCTATTACTAGGGTACTTGATGCTATGGTAACATGACTTGGATACTGCAACATCATTTCTTGGTTGATAATTATTATTACTGTGATCATTTGTTACCAACATATTTTTTGCAAAATCTTTGCAATTTTTACATAGGTGATATAAATAGAAATGGAAAAAGGAGTTAATAAGGGCTCTGCTAAAATAAGCTTGCAATGGAGACTCTGATTTTTCAGACACTTGATAGAGCTGTTGAATGCTAATCGTTCGTGCAGTCGATGATACTGCAAAGTGTTAAATGGGCATCGGCTGGTGGTGCTCGCTGCTTATTACTGGAATACATGCCCCAAAGAATAGTATTTCTAAGAACATATCAAGGAAAATTGTTGCATGGTTTTGTTGAAATGATTTTGGCTCTAAAACACATTCCAAAATGGGAATATTCTATGAGTGTATCTGATGGTGTTTAGCACAGAGGCGATCATGGTGTAAATCCTCCAATCAAAGGCTTCTGTGAGAAGCCTTTGATTTGAACTCCATGTGGCTCCCATGACATCAGACAGGGGTGCGCCAAGCCTGGGAGCTTCACCCGGGACAGGATTAAAGGAGAACAATAGTGTTAGGAATACAAACATGTATTTATAACCCTATAGTGTTAAACTAGCTCTTTAAGTCTCTGACCCACCTCTCTGTAGGGTTAAAAGGTTGTTTTACTTACCTTTTCTCCATCGCAGAGGCTGTCTCTCCACACCTGGTCCAGCATCTATGGCTAAGATCATGAAAACGCTGTGCTGCGTCAATCAGCACCTCCTCTTTGAGATGCAGTAAATCAATGAGTGTTCAGCGTGCACATACAGAGCATGGAGATGATGAACGTCGGTGTTGTACACAGTGAAGCACCTCAAGTGACCATCTGAGTGACTGCCACTAGAGGTGTTACTAGGTAGCAATGTAAACACTTCCTTTATCTAAAAATGCAGTGTTTAGATTGAAAAGCCTTTGGGGACATGCTATATCACCAGAACCACTACATTAAGCTGTAGCGGTTCTGCTGATTATAGTGTCTCTTTAAGATGAGTTATACTTGATTTAACATGCTCTTTGAGAATTTGTTTTCGGAACGGACTGTGGGGGGACCGGTAGAATAATGCCAATAGAACGTTCTTCTATTTTTACACTAAAAAGGGTTGGAAAAACCCTTTAATATACATTTAGGCAAAAATAGACCATCACATAAAAAAGGTCAATGTGCAAGTTAGGTGATGTTTTATTCAGTGGTTGTGACTGTTCTCCATAAAAGGAACGCTCCGCACACCATAATAACTTCATTTCAGTGAAGGTGTTCTGATGCATGAGGTCCTGTGTGGTCCTGTGTGCTGTACTGCCTTAAGGGACTAAACGATTTCACACTAAAGTTGTCCGGACGGCGCCCGTGAGCTCAGCTTTTCTTGCTCTGCATCAGTCACTGGCTTCAAAGAGGAAGCTTCTGAGTGGGCACTCATGATAGGCTTAGAGAGTCAGTCTGTCACCAGTGCGCAGTCCAAGGGTTCCTTATTGAAGCTGGGGGAGACAGAAAGAGGAGAAAGAGGGGCTGAGCCCATGGGTACCATCTGAGAAACTATTGGGATTTAAACTGTTCATAAACAGTTTAATTCATCCAGGTAAGATGGTGTTCAGAACATGCAGGCACCATAAGAACTCTATTTTATGAAGCCTGTCGCGTTCCTTTAAAGCAGTCCAGTATAAGAAAACTTGATTTACAAAACATTAACAGGCATAAAATAATAAATATTAAAACAATTTTTTTTTATCACACCTACTAATGATTTGCTTTAATTATTAGCATATGTTTGTGTGGAGGAAATGCATGATTTGTTTCAACAACAATGTAATTCTCTCATGTGGTTTGCTAACATAAAACTAATTACAAATTGTAATTTGACTTTCCATTGGACTGTCAGTGTTTACCTCTTAAGCATCTAAATAGGTTAACCTCTCTGATGCGTGCTAGCAATGAGCTAAGCCCCATAGCTTTCAGTCTTAACGAAGGTATAAAAAACAATCAGCCATAGCTGCACAGTCTTGAAAATCAGCATGGTTCTGTCATCCCTTAAATCAATACATGGCTCAAACATTGTTCATGGTCTGAAGAACACAACATTGTCAGGAAGTATAAACTTATGAACCTATTAATTGAGGTGCATGTACAAGTTACAATAAAATCATTCTACGTGCATCTGATTGTGTAGCAGACCTTGAATATTACACTCTTAAGCTTTTCTTGAAATCCAGCTCTGAGCACTCTCAGCCAGCCTGCATTTAAGGCTGATGAGTCTGCAGCCTTATAACATCTAAACGCTCTGCTGTTAAACTACATCTCCACTGGAGCATCTTATGTTCTTTTTTTTAATTTTAATTATTTATGTAAACACTGTATTAAAAGGCCAGTTGGGAGTGTCGGACAGATTTTATGATTCGGGGAATGTTTAAGATATTCAAAGATAATTAGGGTTATTCAACAAAGAGAATTCACAGTGAAATTCAAATTTAGAGGGACACTATAGTCACCAGAACAACTACAGCTTATTGTATTTGTTCTGGTGAGTATAATATTTCCCTTCAGGCGTTTTGCACTAAACACTGTCTTTTCGGAGAAAATGCAGTGATAACATTACAGCCTATGGATTACTCCACTGGTCACTCCTCTCATGGCAGCTAGAGGTGCTTCCTGGGGCAGTGCTGCACAGTGTGCTGCACTGCCATTCAGTTTCTCCATGCACTGCATGGAGGCACTGCACTTTCCTTTGATTCAATGTATCTCTATGAAGAGATGCTGATTGGCCAGGGCTGTGTTTGACTTATGCTGGCTCTGCCCCTGATCTGTCTCCTTGATAGTCTCAGCCAATCCTATGGGAAAGCATTGTGATTGGCTCAGAGAATCACATCTGATGAGGATAGCCAAGCAGGCAGATTCAAAACCCTATAGGGTTCCTTTATGGTCAAAGTTGCTGAACTGGAAAATCCGCTAAATCGGCTATGCTTTCAGTTTGGCTGCTCATGCCTTTAACTGAAATTTATTTGGAATGTGTAGATGAGCAGTATGGCCATTGTACAATTGTAAATTATTTGCTTGCTTTTTTTGTGTTGTATAAAGATATGTTTGAGGCCTGGGGGGGCCTTCCTTTAATGGCTGAAGGAATTGACATAACATTATTTATGCATTGGGAGTACCCTCCTGGCAGTTTGGCTCCTGTGGATTTTTTTTAACTCTTAGGCCTCAATTGAATAATATTTCCAAATGATTTAATACTATTAAAAGCAACTTTCCATACGATACAAAAATTTCCCACAGAATTTAACCCCTTGACTGCGGACGTGCTAGGTATGTCCCACAAAAATGGTCCTTAAGGGCAAATATATTACTTACCCGCTCGCCGGTGTTGCTCCCGGTCTGGGGGGACTGCCTGACTGCCGAAACAGTCCCCCCTCTGCAAATTACCCACCCGCAGGCCAGAGCGATCATATGCATGTACAAGTTACAATAAAATCATTCTACGTGCATCTGATTGTGTAGCAGACCTTGAATATTACACTCTTAAGCTTTTCTTGAAATCCAGCTCTGAGCACTCTCAGCCAGCCTGCATTTATTTTATAGGCGTGAACTGATAGGTAGTCTCCCTGCTGCTTAGTAGGTGTGATAAAAAAAAATTGTTTTAATATTTATTATTTTATAGGCGTGAACTGATAGGTAGTCTCCCTGCTGCTGGGAAAAACAAATGTTAATACAAAAATAAAAATAATATGTGTATATATATATATATATGTGTGTGTGTGTGTGTGTATATATATATATATATATATATATATATATATATATATATATATATATATATATATACACATATGTATATATTTTACATATATAATGTCATACTAAGTGTATTTTTATATTAATATATACATATATTAATATAAAAATACACTTATAATTAAATTATACACGTAAATATAACTATATATATATATATATATATATATATAATATATTATAAAATATAAATAATAAGTAAATAAAAAATAATAAAATGTAAAAAATCTTTTTTTAAATTGTGTATATATATGTAATTTTATTCTAACTGTATTTTGATATTAATATATATACACAAAATATACTTAGAAGGAAATTATATATCTATGTGTATATATAAATAAATAAAAATACAACTATATATATATATATATATATATATATATATATATATATCCATAATTACACAAATAATTTCATAAATATACACGGATACTTCAAATATATAACTATGTATATATTTCAATTCTAAGTGCATATTGATGTAATATTTTACATTTTTAAGTAATTTTATTGATTGCAATTTGAGGGACCTGCCTGACAACCCAGGCCGAAAGTCCAGATAATTTAATTTGCTAGCACTGTATTTAACCCTGTAACTTTCCATGACACCCTATAACCTGTACATGGCGGGTACTGTTTTACTCGGGAGACTTAGCTGAATACAAATATTTGTGTTTCAAAACAGTAAAACATATCACAGTGATGATATTGTCAAAGTGACGTTTTTTTGCATTTTTTACACACAAACCTCACTTTCACTGATGCTATCATTGTTGTTATACATTTTACTGTTTTGAAAGACTAATATTTGTGTTCAGCAAAGTCTCCCAAGTGTAGCAGTACCCCCCATGTACAGGTTTTATAGTATTTTTTGAAAGTTACAGGATCAAATATAAGGCTTGATTTTCCGTTTGTTTTTTTTCACATTGAAATTTGCCAGGTTGGTTATGTTGCCTTTAAGAGCGTTTGGTATCCCAGGAATAAGAATTACCCCCATGATGGCATACCATTTGCAAAAGAAGACAACCCAAGCTATTGCAAATGGGGCATGTTTAGTCTTTTTTAGTAGCTACTTAGTCACAAATACTGGCCAAAGTCAGCGTTCATATTTATTTTATTTTTTTGCATTTTTAACACACAAACAAATATAAATGCTAACTTTGGCCAGTGTCTGTGACTAAGTGGCTACTACAAAAGACTGGACATACTCCATATTGAATACCCTGAGATGTCTACTTTAAAGAAATATGTACATGTGAGGTGTAATTCAGAGATTTATGACAGAAAACAGTGTTACAATGGGTATTTCTAAACTCAGGGCAAAATTATGAAACTATTTAGCATGGGTGTTTTTTGGCGGTTGTAGATGCGTAACAGATTTTGGGGGTCAAAATTAGAAAAGGTGTTTTTTTTTAAATTTTTTCATCATATTTTATAATTTTTTATAGTAAATTTTATGATATGATGAAAATAATGATATCTTTAAAAAGTCCATTTAATGTCAAGAAAAACTGTAAATAATATGTCTGGGTACAGTAAATGAGTAAGAGGAAAATTACAGCTAAACAGAAACACCGCAGAAATGTAAAAACAGCCCTGGTTCCAAATGGTAAGAAAATTGAAAAACTGTGTAGTCACTAAGGGGTTAATGGTGACTTCAGTAGATATATCATTTGGGAAGTTTTTCTAACGGCAATGAATCATTTGGTAAGCTTATTAAATCGAGGCCTCGGTTTGTTAGTTATTTGTTTCAATTTTGGTATTTTCATTCTCCTGCAGATGTTGTTTAAGATGTATATTATTTACATAGCTGGTGTAGATGAACATCTTGTAACATTTGCATGTGTTATTCTTTTGCTTATCTAAGACGTTAGAAGCAAACTGGAAAGTCATTCGTGATGAAGGACTTGCTGTGATGGATCAAACCAAAGGTCTCTTTCTTCCAGAAGATGAAAACCTAAGGGAAAAGGGAGACTGGAGTCAATATACTTTATGGCAACGAGGTAAATAATAAAAGAACATGCACCCTGCAGCCTTGTTCTTGGCATTTTTGTTTGGCTGAGAACCCATGCCTATCAAGTGTCATCTCTTACAGTACATACCAGCATGTTCATTGTCACTGTCCCTAAACTATGCAACTTACTCTTGACTTTGCCAAAGTACCTACTGAGCCCAAAAACGTGTCCTGCTCAAAATTCATAGTGACATGTTCTTTCTCACTGCTCTACATTATACTTAGCAACCACATTGCTCAATTCATAGCATCTACACTACATTGCTTTGTATGAAAAAAAACTACTTTTTTTTTTTTTTAAAGAAAAATTCACTATAGACTGTCAACTCTAAATTGCATGTAAAGTCTGAGTCATATCTGCATTCAGAACAGTGTTTTTTTTTTTTTTTTTTTTTTTTTTAGACTTGTATCCTAACTGGTTAAATTGTTGTGCAAGGTTTTATATTCAAAGTTGCACAATTTCCTAATTAGGTTCCCTCTATGACTATGTATCCTTGTAAAGCAGAGCATACTGCACATTACTCTGTACTCAGATTGTAGCAACTTTATGATAGTTGACACATTTTAAATGTTTTGAGAACTTTTTCTTCAATTCCCTCTGTTAATATTTTATTTATTTGCTTAACCAGGAACTAGGGAGGGGGGATTTCTTTACTACTTTTCCCAGCTTGGTTATTTTGGCTAAATATTGCAATTTTATCAATTTTTTATAACTTCAATTTTTTATAATTTCAGACTTGTAAACAATCAAAGACAAAAGGATAATTGAATTGTGCCTAAGAATAACATATAAAATATCTCCATATCCCCCCAAAATAGTGAATAGATGGGTTTTGCAAAAAAAATCAATAATGCAGGAAACACTAAAAACCTGGAATAGCACATTAACAAATTTTAAAAATCTTATCTTAAACAAAAATCTCATAAAATAATGCAGTTTTAATCTGCACAAGAATTAAGCTGTTTAACAATGCATTACTTTGAAGATTGTGTAGCATGTGCGGAAGTCAGATGATTCATTATTTTCTTTCTTTTTAGGTCAGAAAAATGAAAAGTCCTGTAAAAATTCCCCAAGAACGTGCAGTTTATTAGAAAGGTTTCCAGAATCGTCTGGGTGCCGAAGGGGACAGGTATATAAACAATACATAAACAGTGTGTTCTGTAAGTCTCTAATCCAATGTGTTCCTGACCTGTGCACAGACTATAAATATAATTCTGAATAGACCTCTTTGTTTGAGAACCAGTGAGTTATCCGTGTTGACTGTAGCATTTATCCATCTAAAGTGTTTTGCTTGTCTTCAAACACCACCATCTCCATACTGAAGAACAAATATCTGTACATTTTTAATTTATGGAATTTTTCTTTGTTGTAGATCAAATATTCAGTTATGCACCCAGGAACTCATGTCTGGCCTCATACAGGTCCAACAAACTGTAGACTCCGGATGCATTTAGGATTGGTAATCCCAAAGGAAGGGTGTAAAATACGATGTGCCAATGACACAAGGTATGTGTTTTGTTGTACTCATACTTAATGACCACTGCTCTCTAAAAGTGTAAACTCCATATTGCACTATATTTCATTTTTCACAAGTTCTCATTGAGCTGCAATAGAGCTCATTGAGACATCTGTGACTGGATAGCCAACCAGCAACAGCTGTGGGAATAAGGCTTTGTCCTGCTCATCGCACAATCTTGTGGGTTCCTCCATAAGAATCAGATCGTGAGAGTAACCATTTGCTATTAACTTGAGTAACTTTATAGCAGAGATTAATACAATTACATAATTAAAAAAAATTATTGGTATTGCAACACTAAAGAACATAAGTGGAAGCAAGAATGAAGCACATACTTTTACATAGCAAATTGCCAGACTAGATATTCTCTCATATGCTCTCAATCTCCATTTCTACGGCAATAGAGATACTAAAAAGTGTTTGGTACTGAGATAGTTATTGTGTGAATATACAGTCGAATTTCACCAATAATTGTTTCTTATTTCTTTTTTTCCATCCACCGTTTCATTGTTTTACCCTTGAGATGACCTTGCAGATTTTTTTGTTTCTGAAAACATTCATTATTCCTGTCTTCAGGCAACACCCGGTACCATTCTCTCAACATGTCTAGAAAACTGTCTGCATCTTCTGAATTAAACTTTCAAGTTAGATAACCTACATGAGAAAAGGTGAAACTGCCTGGATTTAAATCATTCATTAAATCTTCAGCACAGTGCTTGGTACCCTTGAAAGAACATTTTTCTACCCAATTCTGTCTTATTTTATGCAAATGTAGGTTGATCTCAAGCACGCTAGACATCAGTACAGCAGTGGTCACATACTGATATAGCAAACATCCAAATAGTAGAAAATTTTACTTTATTCTATGGAATCGTGCCACCAGAGCTCAAACCTTCACATCCTTCACTATTAAACAAATAGAAAAAAAGTACTCCAGAAAGAGAGATTCTAGGATCCAAATAAGACTGCACCAACATTTTTTCGAGTGTTTTTCTATTTTTGCATACATGTATGCAAAAACTTGAAAAATTGGTAAATGCTCACCCATACACAGGTAGTGGACCTCAGCATCCAAAGGCAGAGATGGTCAATCCCGATGATAAAGTACAAAGGTGGATACACCTGCTAGCAATAATCATGGTGCAAAAGTGTTCTTGATGAACATTATCCATAGTTTGTTAATTCTGTAAAACATAATGTTTGTTTAAAAATGTATATATAACAAATGGTGACATAGCAAACTTGATCTATAACAAATCAACTAGCGGAATGAAGATAGACGCATAATACAGTGGCTCCATCCCTGTCTGTTCACTATACGCCACATTTCGCAATACATGGCATCCATGGGCCGCATGAAAAGAGCCCAAATTACCCTCTCGACCCCTAGAACCCAGGGGGACCACCCATCATATCCGGAGCTACCTACACACTCCGGCAGCACTCACAGCTCACCCCCTTCAACGAGGGCACGCTGGTGGTGGGAGGAGACTTTAATACCCCCATGGACCCGAGACTGGACACGTCATCTGGAAAGACAACGCTCCCGGATCATGTCATAAGAGGAAATTCCCACTATCAGAGCAGATGTCCAGGCAGACCTAGAACAGTTCTTCCTAACCAACACCACGCCGGAAGCTAACCCGGCTTCGGGCTGGGAAGCACATAAATGTAATGTCAGGGACCTCCTGATTAAGCACGGTGTGCACCAGAAGAAACTACGCTCATGCGAGGTAAAGGAACTGATCACGCAAATATCATCCTTTGAAACCTTACATTAGGCCACACTCACAGAGGAGATATATAAACAACGGCCAGGGCACAAATTCACTCATGCCTAACATCCAAAATCCAATTCCGACTCCCCAAGAAATCACAGAGCACTGAGAGCCGGGAGGCAAAAATGCTTTGTACAAAAACTGAATCAGACTGGCACACTACACCTGACACCAAAGGGCATAGCGGCAGGCTTGAGATGATCCTATGCTTCCCTATATAATCCAGCCCCAAAGCAAGAGGGAATCGGAACCGCCACCACAACACAAGACAGAAGAACAGCATACATAACCAGACACATCACCTCAAAACTCAGTGAAGAGGAGAGGAAGGCCATGGAAGCGCCCATCACCATGGATGAGCCATAAAGCTGGCCATAAAGCTCGCAAAAGCAGGCAAAAGCTCGGGGGACAGATGCCCTCACTATACAATACTAGAGGGCACACTCCCCATCCCCCCCACCCATAATACTAAGGACTTCTGCCTGACCCCTTCCCGCCCCCCCTCTTTTTTTCTCCTTCTCTCTTTCTCTCCCTTTCTCTTCCTCTCCTCTTTTTATTTCCTTTGTCTCCTTCTCTCCTTCCATCTCCACACCGCCTCCCCCCTATCCCCATCCCTCCGTTCCTGACCCCTCGACACCCCCTCTCAGCCCCCCTCCCCAATGACCCAATGACCAAAAGAGAACCAATTGCCTAGCCCCAGCGGCAAGGCCATGGGGGAACCAAGGGGGAAGGGCCCACTAACAAAACTGACAACTACACAGAAGCTATTACACGAAGAAGCAGACGCAACCTAGACATCCCAGGACACAAGCACACCACACGACAAACCAAACCCACACGGCGGGCATAGAGAAATGATCCAGTTACAGCCAATGGGGGGGGGATATTGGGAAAGGGCTGGCACATAACCAACACCTGAACAAGCGCACACCACTAGAGGCACACGCAGGCCACCCTTGGGAACGATACTCATCGCTAGGACGCACATGGTGAAACACAACGCCAGCACTCTAACCCCCTTAGACACAGAAACCCATGCATCAGAACTTAACGATTTCCTTACAACCCATGTCATAGACATGAGACTTCATATAGCCGTGATGGAATTGTTATGGTACTTTTTAAAAGTAAACCAAAATGTTTAAATGTCTATCTGTTCCTGTCCAAATCAATAAAATTAAATTGCGTATATACGCTGAAGTAATTAAGTCTGACACACAAGGTTCAGGTTAAAATAACTTCGAGAAAGTTTATTGGCAAGTGAAGAAAAAGCGGGCGCGCAGGCCCTTTTAAGAGGCATTTTGCGTCATCATTGATTATTAGAATATCAGCAAATAAACATCATCAATTGGATTAATTGTTAAGTGTCGGTGTTAGTGTCTTACCTATTGGTTCAAAAAATTAAGAGGTTAGTCTCGTGCCCACCCACCAGAGGTGGGATTATTCTGGACACGGGTGGGGATAAGGGGGTCCTAAGCGTCATTTTACACGGTCAATGATATCAGGCTTCATGTCCAGGTGCAAGGTCTCTTATGAATAGAACATTTCATTACTACTGTGTTCTGTGGCCTTCAAACTATACTATCTTACAAGTTCTAAGGAGTAGCCAGCAAGTCTTAAGGAGTAACCAGCACCTCCTGGTATTTGTCCTTGCAGGAAAACACAGTCTTTGTCTACTGTACTAATTGGGTTGAGAAGTTCAGTCACGTAATGTAGTTTTAAAATGAACAAGTTAAGTCATGAGGACAAAATGGAGGATTGAAGAAGTCAGGTTAGGAGGACAAAATGGAGGATTGAAGAAGTCAGGTTAGGAGGACAAAATGGAGGATCATCACAGTATAAAGTTAAAATGGAGTTAGTACAATAATTCAATACAAGTACAATAAGGATTTTTAATAATCCCACATCAGTATGGGATGTACTAGTTATGTAAACTGTTATAGATCACTGTAAGTTTGGAATATGCACCCTGCTACTGCTGTTAAACGTATGTTACATCAAATCAACAAACTCTGTATGTAATTTAAAAAAAAAAACATTGAATAACAAAAAAAAGAATTTTATTCCCCCCCCCCCTCCCCCCCCCCCCCTAAAAAAGAGAACAAATCAACTACAAATAAAAAATGATACATATTCCCAGGGCAGCCTTCTAATGCATTTCGTGTCGCATGGCACTTAATCTTAGGCATAGTGTGTTAGAACACTGCCGGGATACTTAAACTTTCAGCCTAATGATTAGTTAGTTGGGGTGAAACATTAAACCAGTAGAGGGGAGAGAATAGAACATCCCAAGCAAACCACTGCACATTGAAATAACCCAATAAAAAAAAAAAATAAAAAAAGAGAAAAAAAATTAACTAATAAACAAGGTAATAAATAAAAACAATATAATAATCAGCACAAATAATACATTTTATATTGTGCCATAGCTATAGATTGCACTCATAGGATTTAAGAAATTAAATGCATCCAAATCATTCAGGGTTTTCCCAATGAGTTATCACAAAGCCACCCTTGTCTACTTAACATATAACAGTGTCAAGGTTATGCTAAAATTATTTAATTGCTTCATGTTCTAGCCTAGACAGATTGGACTTTTTTTATTTCTTTTTTTACGAAAAAGATTATACGTAACTCTTATCAATTATTTGTAAAGCTTCACAATTCCTATCAAGAGACAGTGACTCTAAATGAAACTGACCCAACTCATCTGAAAACAACTTCTGATTCATTATCTAAGCCTGAATATTGTTGTAATCCTCACTGTCAATCATATCAGAATATACCTGAGAAAGGTGACCAAAAAATTAAAATTTTCTAACATACCGATTAACATCAGCTAAGGTATGAAAAAGATTGAAAGCTTTAGAGGGTGCAAAATTATCACCTTTTTCAAGGTCTTTGATCTGAGAGTCATTGAGAGTTTTATCAGATAGATTTAATACGGTCTGTAAGTTTTCTGATCTGACCGTGTCGAATAACTTTTTCTTACCATTACATGGTCTGCTCCCTTACCCTGAGTGTCTCCTTGGTGACGTCACCTGCATCTCTTGTTTTTTTGCCTTCTCTGTGTAAATTGAAGCAGATCCATTTGATGAATCAGTTGCCCTCTGTGATCTTTCTGTAGCTGATGCGCCTGATGATAAAGAGCAAGTGCTCAAATTAAAATCTGTAGCCTTGGCTTCTGTATCACTGAAACTCACGTTCTTGTGCTGAGGTTGTTTCTTTATGATAGAGTTCACCCTTTCATGAGGTCTTTTTGTCCTTCTATAACTAGGTGGAGATGGCCAAACATACACCCGAGATTGCACATTATCTTCCTTATCATGCTTGTACTTACGTTCTAAAATAGCATTGCTTAGGAGATGCACCCTGTGCTGCATGTCTGTTATGTAATTTAGAAAGTTTAAAATAAAGAAATAAAGTTGCAATATTGTGACTTATGTTTGAATGGTTTCAATAGTTTCATCATACATCACTTTTTTCTTCTTTAACAATTTTTGTATTAAAGATAAAGAACAAACTGAGAGTGCTTCATTACAGTTCTCCATAAATGGCAAATAATCTTTTAGGTCTACTTACTTGGGAACCACTGATCAAATCTTGTTGTCACATGTGACTCCCTATGTATACAGTCAAATGTAAGAGCACACACACACACACGCACGCACTACCATGCACACATAATGTATTCTTCAACCCTCCCCTGCCAGCTGTTTTTCTACATATACCCAAGTAAAGGAAAGAGGGGCTGCTTAGTTATATAATTAATTAAAGTATAACCTGATCAGAGAATATGAAATCACATGGTCTGTTTACCCAATGTAAATTGACTTAAAGACGCCCCATTCACTGGTTCCAAATCTCCCTATGAAATGTACCATGATATGCACAGTGATTTAGACCCCATTGCTTTTCTTTCATACAGTATATGGTTTTGTTTTTTCTCTATTTAACATGTTTCATCTCTCTCTGCGTCGCTGTAGACTTCAGTTGTATCTTGGCCCTCCATAAACAATTGTATAACTTAAAATAGCTTTTCTTTGTTCCACATAACAATCTCTGTTTTTCCAGATTTATGTGCTTACATTTCAACTACTCAATATGTCACCATAATTTCACTGATTATCCCATAAACATTCTCACTCTGAACATCATAGCAGTTTATTGTTTAGAGACATTTCATAAAAAAGTAAAATTTCCATATTTCTCTGGTATCGATGGTAAAAGGCATTTAATGTTGTGAGCAAAGTTTTCCCACCCTAGTAAGAGTAAAGATTTAGCATATGTGCAATCATGCAATTAAAGCTTTACATTTAGCTTTAAATACGTTTATTGGTTTCATAACATATTCCAATGCAATCGTATTATCGTTTAAGCGGGTTAGTGCCTGCGCAGAGGCCTGGTTATCACTGCATGAATGGATATACTAATTGTTGCCTGCGCAGAGGCTCGTCAATCATGTCAATCGTTTTACAACATTTAATATAATATCATATTCGAGTGTGCTTTTTGTCGTCTTTCTTGCCATGACATCGTTCTCTCGTTAGGTTAAAAGTATCTGATTGTGAGTGATCAGTATAGCTGTTGAGTTTAACCAGTGTCGGCCTAATGCATTGCACAGACTCAAACCGTTGTGGTTTGATTAGTGGCTACTTACTGACACATAGCTGCTATGCTTGTACTAACAGAGTATGCTTCTTTTAACCAACCACAAGCTGAGTGTGAGCGTGTCTGTATATATCCTACTGTGCCGCAGTTGGTCATTATGTATGCAGAATCTGCAGTCCCTAGGGGCATTTTAGCATAAACCATGTATTCCTGTAGTGTGTTAAGCTAGCATAGTAGAGTAAAAACTATATGCACGTTACAGAAATTCAAATAACCTCTTAAACACGTGTTACTGTAATCTTGAACGTTAGAAGTTTTATATTGGTTAGGCATCGTCGGGCAATGACATATCCTATAATGTACTTTAACAGGGCATGTACCAGTGTTTTTATGCCGGAGCAACAACGTACAGCGAATAGTGCATTTATATTCTTAGGTTGCTGTTGCCTGTTGTATAGCGTTGTAGACTAACATAATATTGTTGGACTCCTATTGGGCACTATAAAAGCTAGTGTGCGTGGGTGTTCCTCCTTATGTTACAGAGCCCTCGTACTGTGCATTGTGGTTAAGCCACATTAATCGCAGTAGTACTTGTCCAGCCGACCCATCCTGACATGCGTTAATTAGGCGCCAGGGTGTTCAGGGCTGATGGCCTTGCGTATGTTCGCCAACATGTCTCATGAGCAGGTTGGGAAATATAATTTTTGTGCTATTCATGGAAATTACAGTAAAACATTTTGATATGTGCGGTTCACTGGAGCGTTAACAGCAATGCCCTTAAACAGTCATTAAAATTGATAATAAGAAGAAGAGAAATAAACAAAAACAAAAAAAGGGAAAGAGAAAGCAAATAAATGCAAATGCATAACTGAACTGGGCCAGTTCAATATGAACACGGGAGTCACTTCACTGGAGGGGGCGTTATAGCGCCCCGCTTGCGGAGGCCATCCCGCCCGGAATCTTCAGCCTCCCGACCACCCCTACAGACTTCCTAGTGATATGGCTTCTGCTTGCGTTGAGGCGAGGTATGTATTTGTAGGCTGCTCTCTGACTTAGCTTCACCACTCGTCCACACAAGGTATGCATGTTCATGCTGGGCCAGTTAGTCACATCCAAGTCCCCACAGACATCCCCAATATGGCGAACCCCCAGTCCTTCCCCCCCCCCCTCAAGGCATGCCCCCGAATCAGCTGAAAGCTCCACCGCGCTGTGGGCACTCAGACAACGTAGCAGTCCGGCGGTCTCCCCCCCTGTAGAGTCCGCAGGACCCCCATCTCCTGCACCTCCCCAGCTGCATCGGAGCCTCCCTGGAGCTCCAGCTCCGGTATGCCTCGCCCGCTTCCGGTCTCATGCATGGTGCCGGCGCGCGCCCACATGGCCACCGGTCCGCCGGGGGCCCGCGCATCCAAGCTCCACAGGGCTCACAGAGTTAGGGGCACATTCTCCCAGACCACCAACTAATCCAGGGCCCGGGGCCGGCTCCATGCCGATCAGTTTGCCACCCGGGGGAGTCCAGCCGCGGGGTCCGCCACCTCGGGGGCCGAGGTGTCTCAGCGTGGGTCTCTGGCACTTGCAAGCGTGGCACACCATGTTGCTGTGTCGGTATGAGTAGTCCGGCGGCCACGCGCCGGGCAATCCTCCAGTCTCCGAAGCTTGAACTCCTGGGCTGGGATCACCTCCCCGGCTAGGGGGGGGAGCGGGGCCGGGCCGGGACCCCCGTCCTTCGTTCTTTTGTTGCGTGTTGCGGTCTTCGCTTGTCACAGGCTTCAGGGGTTCTCCTCGCCCAGTTTGGGCTGCCAGCGTGGCAAATGGCATGTCTCTTTGCTCCTGGGCATGTCCCCACATAGTTATCCATCTTTTCATCAGGTTCTGGTGGGTTCTCAGTTCGTTTATTAATGTTTTAAGCAGCTAATAGCCAGAGCTCGTGAAGATGGCTGCCGCTCGGCTTGGCGGCCCGGCCCGGCCCCGCCCCAAGCTTTACATTTAGGACATCAAAGCTGTCTTCTACTCAAGGTTTTCTTTTTTTAATCCTTATTGTGAATATTATGCATTCCCTGTTGCTTCTAAAATCTATATTGATTTGTTTGTTCTGTCTCTTTGACGTTCATTAACAAAACAATCCAAAAATGTACCATCAGATTTAGGCTTTTATGGGAGAACCTTTGGATCTTTATGGGTAGCCTTATGGAAATTTGTGGAAATCGCCCCTACCCCCGGGCCAAATAGATTCTAAAATCTGGTATTTATTTAGGATGGAAAAACTTATGGAAACTCTCCATGACATTACTGATCATTTTCTTAAAATGTTTTTCATCTTCCTGTGATAGACCCTTTGAAACTCATGTGGTAGGCTTCTGACGGGAAAGTCTCGTTTGGCCTGCTCTATCGTGATTGATCCCTTTGTTTATTTTTTTCTTCATTTTCTGGCTCTTTTTCTTCTTCTCTCGTCTCCTTTTCTCTCTGCTTTTCTGTTCTGTTGCCTTTGCTCTTTTCTACTTCTCTTTCTTTCTTGCTCTTGTTATTTGAGTGGTGACTTATTGCTGCTTTTGGTTGAATTTTTTGTTTTACATTTCTGGATTAAATTCAATCATTTTTATTTTATCGGGAGATCTTCCATTTCTCTCCCTTGTGGAGTTTTGAATATGTGCATTATATGAAGTGTTAGGCCCTATTTAGGAGAGGCCCAGTATAACAACCATTGTATTATAAAACTCTGTTAAATACATTATATATTTTCCTATATCATTGGTTTTTATTGCCTTGCTTGCACAACAAAACTCAAATTTAAATTTAAATGAAAAGAACCATCAGCACGTTCGACTTGTGAGCTTCTACAAAAACTTGTGATTTTTTTTAAATTTAAATAATTTAATAACATGTTGAGCATCATGGCAGCACAGCAAATGTATTTTATTTATTTTTTTGCAGAATTTTTTTTAATTTTGCTGTGGTATGAAAGGTTGTATATGATGTGGATGACTGTTGGTTATGCAAGATGGCATGTTTCTCCTCCACAGATGTCCAAGTGCCACAGCCTATATTATTAATTACTATGACATTAATTAGTGAAAAGAAGTTCCCTTGAAAAATTGTTAAAGAACACAAACAGTTGTGATACATGTGTGAAGAATCCGTTCATTAGGAAGGAAGTTGTGACCACCACTATTCTTGATCGCATACTAATGCAATTGTGACTTGAATTCCTTTTAATAAAAGTCGAATGTCAGAGGAGATTGTTACTTTCATAACCTAATCTGATGTAAACAAGAACTGTTTCATGGTTGCCCATACCCTTGCCTAATATAAAATGCATCTGTTTCCATGGCTGCAGTGCCCTAAACGTGATAAAAATAGTAAGTATTTATGTGGCTGCAACACTTAGGCTGCGTTCATACGTAATTATTTAGAATGTCAAACAATCACATCTAGTATAGCTAGGGTGAAGAAAAATTGATTATGCTTTTTCAATTTTTAATTATTGTTTACAGAATTTGCTGACCAGCATATGGTGGTTCTGTAAGGAAATGAATACAGAAATATTATAGTGTTGTACATTTTAAATTTTATTATATTTTTGTTATGTTTTGCATATGCCATAAACGTTAAAGGGACACTATAGTCACCAGAACAACTACAGCTTTTTGAATAAAATACTGCCTTTTCCAGAGAGAAGGCAGTGTTTACATTGCTGCCTAGGGACACCTCCAGTGGCAGTCACTCAAATGACCACTAGAGGTTTTTCTTAGACAGTGCTGCACAGCCTCCTTGGTTGAGATCATCAGTATTGACGATCTCAGCCAAACATTGGATTGACTGATATTGTGAGTTATTATGATGACAGACAAGCAGGGGTGGGGCCAGCACGGACAGACCCGCGCAGTGCTGGAAAAAATACGAGTTTTCTATTTATTTAAGGGGGATAAGGCCGGGCTCGGGGGCTAACATGTTTTTTTAACACTACAGGGTCAGGAATCCACATATGTATTACTGACCCTATAGTGTTTCTTTAAATATACTTAAAGAAGTTTAAAGGCAGTCTGTTGCTGCTCCCCCGTACTTAGAAACATAGAATGTGACGGCAAATACGAGCCATTTGGCCCATCTAGTCTGCCCCATCTTTTTGGGCTGTACCATTTAATCCAATTTAACCTATGAAAGGCTCCATGTCCTGTTAAAAAAACAGCTTGTCTCCAATCATCAATAAAGGGCAGAAAAGAAACCACAGATGTATTCATGACAATGGCAATAGATTGTATCTATTTATTTATGTCACGGCTTACCTCAGTTATTGGAGCTTCTCAGACCCAGTTATTGGAACTGTTCAGACCCAGTCACCAAAGCTGAATTGGAATATCTAGGGACCTTTTCTGCTCGAACGGCTACCAGGATGATAGCCCTCTCTCTCTGGATACCTCCTCACATGTACTGTAGCTCTGATTATAGCCTTTTCCCTCAGACGTTAGCCGAGACGAATGAACACACAGCACTCTATATATACACAGATTCCCCCTCCAGGGGTAATCCATACAATGCAATATAACACAATCCAATATCTTCCCTGGCTTCACTCTGTCTGTGCTAATGATTGTTAATTAGATCAGTTCATATGATCAGCCCAGATTTTATGATATTTCCCCCGGCGGTGTCCTCCCCCGATAGGACACCAGGCAATCTAAGCCCCAAATCTTCCTACCTCAAAACAGCATTCTCACAAACCATACATCTCAGCCACACACTGTCTAAAAAAACACCTGGATTGGAAGTACCTACCCCAAGCAACAGTACTTTAAAGTTACACCAGGTGACGGCTATATTTCTATCTGTCACAGAGTGTCATTGGACAGGGTTCATAGTCTGTGTGCAGGAGGCTGGCCTCCAAGACCCTTCAGGGATACAGGGGCTTCTGTCATGTGTAATATAAAAAGTAACAAGTTCACAAATATTTTATCTCGGTCTGTTTAAACTAATTGCATTTTTTATTTTTCAGGACCTGGGACGAAGGCAAAGTATTGATCTTCGATGATTCATTTGAACACGAAGTGTGGCAGGATGCCAGTTCTTACCGGTTAATATTTATAGTGGATGTTTGGCACCCAGATCTTACACCACATCAACGACAGACCCTTCCTGCTATTTAGATAGAAAAAAAGTTATTTCACAATAATTAAGTAAAAAACCATGAAGGAATTCAGATCTATAACCACAGGCCATTTTTTTCATTAAACTTTCCAGTAATTTTCTATACTGTGGAAAAGGATCTGGTACTCTGCTATACTATTCACTGTGATTTTGACATAGCTGCTGGTATTTGGTACTGGTTAGTACCCTAGATAAAGGCTCTGATGTCTGTTTGTTTGTTTATTTGGAGGTAAATCAAAGCCCATCCACTGTTTTTGGACTGCATGTTCAATAATTCACTGCTGGTCATATTATAGCTGAGAATTATGGGAAATCTGTTACAACAGCTGCTCTGGGTCCAAGGTTTACCCTATAATGTAGAAAGTGCCAAGATTCCATTTGCTGATATATTTTTGTATGGACTGTTATTTGAAGTCACTTATATTAATAACAAAAACTATAGATAAAATTAAGCAGCGTAATATTTTTTCATACTTGTTAAAAAATATATTTTGTATGTAAGAATAAAATGCAACCACTATATTTCCCACGCAAAAAAAAAAAAACTGCACTGATTAAATAATTTTATTTAACTGTTTCGCTTTATAATTATCAACGTTGCTTGATTTAATATTTCATTCCTCCAAATTACGGTGACCACACTTACCTAGTGGCTATGAAAATGTGTTCGGAAGGTTTACATTAAAATCAGTTCTAACCTGTATAGTGTTTACTTTCCCTATCTCAGTGCCATCCTACTAACTAATCAGGAGGACATATATCATACATATGTGAAAAATATGTTTAACAACCTTTATCATACATGTTGTGTTTTCCTCCATTGTATGTATAGACTTTGTGAGTAGCTTTCTTATTTTGTTTCTTACTACAAACTGTTTATTTTGTGCTGTGTATATTAAAAAAAAAACACAACAGATTTCTTTTTTTTTAGACCTGCCATATTAATTAGCGTAATTTTGTACTACTTAGCAAGACTTCGATTTTTCACAATTCTTTATTAATAAGACGTATAGAAGGTTGTAGACACCACTCGAGTCACTCTAGAAATACTGAAATTTTAACCCCCAGCTTTACTGCTAAATACCTCACCATATACAGAATTCAAAGTATGTTTCAAATTTGAGGTCAAAATTGTCAAACTAGAAATAGTCTCCAAGTGAGCTATGCTTTATGGCTTTAAATTTGAAATTCTCTTTGAATTCTTACTTTGGTAAAATAACCCTTTAAGAGGATCACTATAGTGTCAGGAAAACAAACTCGATTTCCTGACACTATAGCATCTTCAGGGCCCCCCTCCCTGTGCAGTGAAGGGGTTAAAACTCCTTCAGTTACTTACATTAATCCAGCGCTGGTGACCTCTCCTCCCCGTCGACATCAGCTCCCGAGTGGAGCGGAATGCACATGCCTTCAAACAGTCCATAGGAAAGCATTTCTCAATGCTTTCCTATGGACGTTCTGTACGCTCGATGTGGATTTTGTCAGGAAGACAGCCACTAGAGGCTGGATTAACCCTGCAATGTAAACATAGCAGTTTCTTTAAAACTGCTATGTTTACATCTAAAGGGTAAAACCTGGGGGACCTGGCACCCAGACCACTTCATTGAGCTGAAGTGACTTGGGTGACTATAGTGTCCCTTTAATAGTTCTAGAATGGCTGGTGTTTGTGGAATAATGGAAGTAGTGGGTGCAGTATTTTCTGTTTCATGTTACATTTTTTTATGTGGAATGTAATATTTCGTATGACATTTTTAGGGTGGGTTTACATGTATAAAACCTAGTGCCAGCAACTTTCATACTGTGTTTAGTCCTCTTCTATTAAACAGTAATTTGCACAATTCTGTGGTATGATGTGAATATGCCTTTAACACAGAGTGCCATTTGAGTATTATATATTACATTTATTTTTGCCTAACAAACCAGTCATAAGGTATGTGGGCATGATTGCAGGTACATAAAATCCTGTTTTATTTTATAGTTTAAAAGATTATAAGTCCCAGTGATTCTTACAGCTTACAAGTTTTGTCTACTGCATGAACTTGAATATTGTTTATCACTTGTTTATAAAAAAAAAAAGCTTTTAATATATTGTGTACACCCAGTAAACTACCTGCTTTTTCCAGAACAATATATGATACTTTATCCGTTTGGAGTCTATAATTGCAAGAGCAATTATATGGGGTGGCAGGCGTTTGTAGAGATGGGCAGGGGCTTGTAGAGGAGCCATGGGTTTTGTTGGGCATGGCAGGGGTTTGTAGCGGGGAGCAGGGGTTTGTAGGGGGGAGCAGGTGTTTGTAGGGGTGAGCAGGAGTTTGAAAGGGGTGGCAGGGATTTTCTGGTGACTGGCAGGAGTTTTGTGGGGAGAACAGGGGTTTGTAGAGAGTGTAGACAGGGGTATGTAGAGAGTGGGAGCAGGGGTTTGTCGGGGGGAGCGTTTGGAATGGGGACAGGGGTTTGTAGAGTTGGGCAGGTGTTTTTTTGGGGGGCAGGAATTTTTGAAGGAGGACAGGGGGTTTGGTAGAGGGGGGGAGGCCATGCAGCAGATTGTAAATGTTCCCAGGGTGGTATCATCTTAATTAGAACTAAATAAATTAATATGCTTATATATTTTCATTCATAATATATTTTGATATATATATATAAAAACCATAAGGTGTGCCAATTACAGGATATACCCCGGGTGCCAAATACTCTAGGTACGCCCCTGCTTACGCCTTATTCTATAGTAGGCAAAACAAACTTAAAAACATGACATTCTGGGGCCTTTACGTCTGTGTGCTAGAATTTAATGTCCAGTTTATTTAACATCACCCAATCAATGTATCCTTCTTCATGATAGATGAACAGGAATCTTCTCATGACAAAGACTGTCATTGGCCTTAAACCTCCCGTACTTTCAAACATACACAAATTCCTTCTAACTTGCTTTCAGCTATAATTGTATATTCCGTGTCAGTAAACATTAAAAAAGGTGTGTCACTATGGCAACATAAATTTTTTTTTCTCCTATCAAACAGTGTCTCTTTGTCAGGGTACCTGAAGTCTCTACCTCGGAGGAGGTTAGACTTTCTAACGGCCGTCCTCTCAGGGGGACTGATTCACCCAATCCTCACAGCTCTCATAACCGTTTACACGCCGGCCGCGATAGCCCTGCTTCCTTTTATGACGCGGCGCTCAGGAGCCGACGTCATGACGGCAATCACGTCCCGACCTGTCAATCTAGTTCCGAACAACGAATCAGGTCTCGGCAGGGGCAGAGTCATCAATCAAAGAGCTAGGTATAAAATAGGGATGTGTGTAATGGTTCATTGCCCTGTCGTGGTTCTAGCTTGTCTGGTCACTCAGTGCTCTTATTACTATTGTCTCTTTGGTTCTGACTCGGCTTGTACTTTCGTTCCTGCTTATCTCTCGTGTCCTTTGACCTCGGCTCGTCTCTCGCTTACCTGTTCTCTCATTCCCTCGACCTCGGCTTGTCTCTGACCATTCTTTGCTTTCTCCTTACGTTAGTCCGGCCATTCTAAGGTCCGGTATATGTACCTAGCTCCTGTTTGTATTCTGCGTGTTGGATCCCTATCCCGATCCTGACATTACGACAGGGCCAATGGATCCTGCAGGTACAAACGCTCAGATTGGTTCTCCTGACTCGAGATTTGAAGCCATGGACCAGATGGCTCTGGCGCTGCAAGCATTACTATCCCATCCTAGTAATCAATCAGAGGAGATGCGTACACCACCCATCTCTCTTGTTAATACAGGCCTAGAGGTAGCCACAGTGGTAGCCTCTTCCCGTCTTACTTCCCCTTTACGCTATGGCGGTTCTCCGGATACCTGTCGAGGTTTCCTAAACCAGATAGGGATTCATTTTGAATTACAACCCCGCGCCTACCCTACAGACAGGGCGAAGGTTGGATTCATAATCTCGTTACTCATTGACAAAGCTCTTAGATGGGCTAACCCTCTGTGGGAAAACGATAATCCAGTAGTCTATAATTATAATGCATTTGTCACTACTTTTATGAGGACTTTTGACCCTCCAGGAAGAAAGGCCAGTGCAGCTAGACTACTATTACGTCTTAGACAGCATAGCCTAACCCTTGTGGATTATCCGTTAGAGTTCAGATCCTTGGCGGCAGAGGTCAAGTGGAATGAACAAGCCTATATGGACGTATTTCTGAACGGATTATCAGATGAGATCTTAGACGAGGTTGCCACAAGAGATCTTCCTGAAAATTTGGAAGAATTAATTTCATTTATTTCTCGAATAGATGAACGCATGAGACAGAGGCAGAACACTCGAGATAGAACTTATAGACCTTCCTTAAGACTAGCTCCCGCATTTCAGAATTCTGAATCTACAACTCTAGCTCTCCCAGAACCTATGCAAATAGGTAACACTCGTCTCTCAGAAAGTGAAAGACAATGCAGGAGAAGGGAGGGTCTGTGTATGTATTGTGGAGTAAGAGGTCACCTACGCCTAAATTGCCCTAACCGTCCGGGAAACGCTCGCACCTAAGTTTCTCAAGAGGACAGGCCTTGGGTGTTTCTATCTTGTCCTCTACATATGATTACAAGGATCATAGGCTTCTGTTACCTGTTTCTTTAGCTTGGGAAAAGGGAGTACTTAATGCTATGGCATTAATAGATTCCGGAGCAGCTGAAAGCTTTATTGACCAAGCCTTTGTCACGAACCACTCTATCCCATCTCAGCTAAGGGATACACCCTTGGCCGTTGAGGCCATAGATGGTAGACCATTATCAGACCCTGTTATTTTTCGTGAGACGATACCAGTTAAGTTAACCATTGGTATTTTACACGAGGAGGGTATATCTCTCATGCTTATCTCATCTCCTTCAGTTCCAATAGTCTTGGGGTACCCCTGGCTTAAGAAGCATAACCCTATTATTGATTGGGAACAAGGTGAGAGTCTACTGGGGTCAGGGTTGCCAGATAGGTTGTTTACAGAAAATCTCACCGGTTTGCGTAGTTGACACACCAAGTAACTAACCAGCCCACAGATTTACGGATACCATCTCAGTACCTGGATTTAAAGGCAGTCTTTGATAAAAAGAGGGCTGATACTTTACCCCCATACAGGTCCTTTGACTGTAAGATTAGACTCCTGCCTGGTACTATGCCTCCGAGGGGTACTGTATATCCTCTATCCACTAAGGAGAACTTAGTCTTAGAGGAATACATACGGGAGAACCTAGACAAGGGATTTATTAGGAGATCCTCTTCTCCAGCCGGGGCCGGTTTCTTTTTTGTAGATAAGAAAGACGGCACTCTACGGCCTTGCATTGATTATCGGGGCTTGAATAAGATAACGATCAGAAATGCTTATCCTATTCCCTTGATTACTGAGCTATTTGATCGCCTGAAAGGCTCCAAGATTTTTACCAAGTTTGATCTGAGGGGAGCTTATAACTTAGTGAGAATCCAGCAGGGTGACGAATGGAAAACGGCTTTCAATACCCGCTATGGTCACTATGAGTATACGGTAATGCCCTTCGGCCTTTGCAATGCTCCTGCTGTATTCCAGGACCTAATTAATGAGGTTCTTAGGGAATTTCAACATGAATGTGTTATAGTCTATTTGGATGATATACTAATACACTCTAGAGAGCCTGAGACTCACCACAAACAAGTCAGAAGGTTATTGCGTAAGCTTCTACAACATGGTTTGTACTGCAAATTGGAGAAGTGTAGCTTTGACCAATCTCAGATAAACTTTCTTGGTTACGTTATTTCTGGAGACAGGTTTAGGATGGACCCGGTTAAACTCCAATCAATTTTGGATTGGCCATTGCCCAAGGGACTCAAGGCCATTCAGAGGTTTATCGGATTCTCCAATTATTATAGGCGCTTCATTAAGGGGTACTCTTCTATTATTGCTCCTATTACCAATATGACTAGACAGGGTGCTGATACCAAGACCTGGTCTTCTGAGGCGCTTGTTGCTTTCAGTACACTCAAGGAACAGTTTGCCTCAGCACCAATATTAGTTCATCCTGACACCTCCTTGCCTTTTTTACTCGAGGTAGATGCCTCAGAGACGGGTATAGGCGCTATCTTGTCCCAAAGGCTAGGTTTGAATAAACCGCTGCACCCATGTGGTTTTTTTTCCAAGAAATTGTCTGGGCCTGAAAGCAGATATGATATTGGTGACAGGGAACTATTAGCGGTCATTATGGCTTTAAAGGAATGGAGACATTTGTTGGAAGGGACTTTACACCCGGTTACTATTTTGACGGATCACAAGAATTTGTCCTATATAGGGGAAGCCAAGCGCTTGTCCGCCAGGCAGGCTCGTTGGTCTTTGTTCCTTACTCATTTCAACTACGTGCTCACTTATAGACCTGGTTCTAAGAACTCTAAGGCTGATGCATTGTCCCGCCAACATGAACCTTCTACTATGTCTGATATGGTTTTTTCTTCTGTAGTTCCCAAGTGTAATATTGTTGCCAACACAAGCATCAAGATTCACTACCCGTTGCTTGCTGAGATCAAGAAAGTACAGCATCTGGCTCCCAGACTTGTTCCTGGGGATCGGTACTTCGTTCCTCCTGAACTCCAACTGGAACTGTTGCAGTGTTTTCATAACAGTAAATTTGCCGGACACCCTGGCATACGCAAGTCGTGTTCTCTGATTCCTAAAGATTTCTGGTGGCCTTCGTTACGTAAGGATGTTAAGGACTTCGTCGGGGCATGTGAGGTCTGTATGAGGACTAAACAACCTCATACGCTTCCATGTGGGCTTTTGCACCCCCTAGAAATTCCAGAGAAACCATGGTCTTGTTTGGCTATGGACTTCATTGTCGATTTGCCTGTTTCTAAAAAACATACTGTTATCCTCACGGTGATTGACAGGTTTACTAAAATGGCTCATTTTGTACCCCTGCCTAAATTGCCCTCTTCTCCCGAATTGGCTTTCGCGAGGGAGATTTTTCGTTTACATGGTATTCCTTCTGAAATTGTTTCTGATAGAGGGTCCCAATTTGTTTCCCGGTTTTGGAGGTCCTTCTGTTCTCAATTGGGCATCAAATTGAATTTTTCTTCTGCCTATCATCCCCAGTCCAACGGAGCTGCCGAATGCACCAACCAAAAGGTTGAACAATTTTTGCGTTGTTTTGTTTCTGAACACCTGGACGATTGGGTCGGTCTGATTCCTTGGGCGGAGTTTGCGCACAACAATCTCGTTTGCGATTCTACTCGTTCTAGCCCCTTCTTCATGAATTATGGCTTTCATCCTTCCGTTCTTCCGTCGGTTTCCCCTTCCCAAGGGATACCGTCGGTTGATGTTCATGTTGCCAATCTGAGGAAGTTGTGGGATCAGACTCGACGTATTCTTCTTCATAATTCCACGGTGTCCAAACGACACGCTGACAAACGCAGACGGGTGGCTCCGTTTTTTCCCCCGGGTGATAGGGTATGGCTGAGTTCCAGAAACATCCGCTTGAAGGTTCCCTCCATGAAATTTGCTCCTCGTTACATAGGTCCTTACAGGGTTCTGTCTCGTATTAACCCGGTTGCGTATCGTCTGGCTCTTCCGCCTGCCCTGCGCATCCCGAATTCCTTTCATGTTTCCTTATTGAAACCTTTTGTTTGTAACCGATTTTCCTCCGCTGTGTCCTCCCCTCGTTCTGTCCAGGTTGAGGGTCAGGAGGAGTATGAAGTCAAGTCCATTCTCGATTCTCGGGTTTCTCGGGGGAGGGTGCAATATCTTGTTGACTGGAAAGGTTATGGTCCTGAGGAAAGGTCTTGGGTGGTCCGGGAAGATGTGCATGCCCCTCGTCTCCTCAGGGCATTTCATGCTCGTTTTCCGTCTCGCCCCGGTTCCTTCCGCCCGGTGGGCGTTTCTGAGAGGGGGGGTTCTGTCAGGGTACCTGAAGTCTCTACCTCGGAGGAGGTTAGACTTTCTAACGGCCGTCCTCTCAGGGGGACTGATTCACCCAATCCTCACAGCTCTCATAACCGTTTACACGCCGGCCGCGATAGCCCCGCTTCCTTTTATGACGCGGCGCTCAGGAGCCGACGTCATGACGGCAATCACGTCGCGACCTTTCAATCTAGTTCCGAACAACGAATCAGGTCTCGGCAGGGGCAGAGTCATCAATCAAAGAGCTAGGTATAAAATAGGGATGTGTGTAATGGTTCATTGCCCTGTCGTGGTTCTAGCTTGTCTGGTCACTCAGTGCTCTTATTACTATTGTCTCTTTGGTTCTGACTCGGCTTGTACTTTCGTTCCTGCTTATCTCTCGTGTCCTTTGACCTCGGCTCGTCTCTCGCTTACCTGTTCTCTCATTCCCTCGACCTCGGCTTGTCTCTGACCATTCTTTGCTTTCTCCTTACGTTAGTCCGGCCATTCTAAGGTCCGGTATACGTACCTAGCTCCTGTTTGTATTCTGCGTGTTGGATCCCTGTCCCGATCCTGACACTCTTTAAGTGGTTTAAATTTAACAATTTATTACTTTTTGTGTTGGGAATAAATGGCTAATTATATAATATGGGTATGTTTTAGGACATTATACTATAAAAGCTCTGGCAGGGAGGAATCGAGGTCAAACATTTCTTTGTTCGATATACAGTATTGCTTGAATGACAATGTAAAAGTCATTCAAGTAGTAATGTAAAAAAAAGTCAGCCTTTTGTTTTAAACTTAATGGAACACTGTCATAATTTTTAATATTGTAATACAATGTTTGTTATAATTCATTCATGCATATTGAGATTGTGATCAGTTGCCCACCTTTCCCACTCCCCATTTCTGACAGCCATCTCTGGGCACTTTTAATTGGATTGTCAGTTACCGGATTCAGTGCTCACAATTTAGCAATTGTTTTTACTTTTCAAAATCGCCTGATTTTCTTAAAAAAAAATTAATAAAATGAATTTTTAAAAAGAGATGAGTTAAAAAGAGAAGAGAGTTAGCTTTAACTGAAGTTGTACCTATTTGGAAGAGACATGTAAATTACACATGAAGCAAACCAGTAAAGATTTTCTAATTATTTTAATAAAATAATGTTAGAATTATGACGTAGAGGCTAATAAACCAAGTTGAGTATGTGATTTGATGAGTTTTAGAAAAACCTCTTAAAGGGTAGTAATTGGGCTTACATAACACAAGACTGTGTAAACACTATTGTATAAATAAGTTAACAGAATATGAAATCATTATGATTGAAAGAACCCGTTCTTGACTAAGAAAAATCTAGTGTACTTTTTTTTTACATGCATGTTACCTGTATATTGACATTTGCTTTAGTGTTCTTAGCCTCAAGTTGGCCTCCGAATCCTGTCATCACACCAATGCTGTTAACCCCTTAAGGACACATGACATGTGTGACATATCACGATTCCCTTTTATTTCAGAAGTTTGGTCCCTCCGGGGTTAAAAGAACACTCAAAGCACCATACCCACTTCAGCTCACTGGAGTGCCACTCTGCCCTGGTGCCTCCCATTTTAAGTAATTTAAAACATGTTGAATGGTTTGACTTGTTACCTGGGGTCTGCAGGGAACAGCCCCCCGCCCCCACTACTTGCGCCAAAGACAGCCAAAAGCTCTTAAGCAGGAACTTCCATTAGGTCTCCTGAGCAAAGACCTGCAGTGCAGGGCATGGCACATTGGATGAGAGTGATCAGCTTTCACTCTCAGCGAGTGAGAGTTCCTGCTTAGAAAATTCTGTCTCTTTGGCTTTAGTAGTGGTAGGTGAGTGTCAACCAGCAGAACCCAGATAAGAGGTCAAATGTTTAAAGAATGGTTTGACTGCTTACAATAGGGTCGGTGCCAGGGATCTCCAGACACCATAACCACTTCAGTGATCTGTAGTGGTTATGGTGCATGGTTTGTTCCTTGAGTTATAGTTAAGTCTGGCAAAATTACTTGAGAGACTTTGATGGATGTCAACCAATCCTCCTGGACAAACAGTATCAAATTATATTTCCTATGAAGGAAAGGGACCTCAGTTAAGAAAAAGGATAAATGAGTCATTTATTACACGTGAGTTTACAGAGGAAGAGGTTCTGTTTCAACTGTCAAAAGTAAAGACAAATAAGTCAATGGGACCTGATGGAATACACCCAAAGCTATTAAAAGAGCTTAGTGGTGTACTAGCAAAACCATTAACAGATTTATTTAACCAATCATTGTTAACAGGAGTAGTCCCAGAAGATTGGCAGTTAGCGAATGTTGTGCCCATTCACAAGAAAGGTAATAGGGAGGAGTCGGGCAACTATAGGCCAGTAAGCCTTACTTCAGTAGTGGGGAAAGTGATGGAAACCATGTTAAAGGATAGGATTGTTGAACATCTAAAAACACATGGATTTCAAGATCAGAGACAACATGGGTTTACTTCAGGGAGATCATGCCAAACTAATCTTATTGATTTTTTTGATTGGGTAACTAAAATTATAGATCAGGGTGGTGCAGTAGACATTGCTTACCTAGATTTCAGTAAGGCTTTTGACACTGTTGCACATAGAAGGCTTATCAATAAACTGCAATCTTTGAGTTTGGATTCCAATATTGTTGAATGGGTAAGGCAGTGGCTGAGTGACAGGCAACAGAGGGTTGTAGTCAATGGAGTATATTCGAAGCTTAGGCTTGTCACCAGAGGGGTACTTCAGGGATCTGTACTTGGACCCATTCTCTTTAATATTTTTTATTAGTGATATTGCAGAAGGTCTTGATGGTAAGGTGTGTCTTTTTGCGGATGATACTAAGATATGTAACAGGGTTGATGTTCCAGGAGGGATAAGCCAAATGGCAAATGATTTAGGTAAACTAGAAAAATGGTCAGAGTTGTGGCAACTGACATTTAATGTGGATAAGTGCAAGATAATGCATCTTGGATGTAAAAACCCAAGGGCAGAGTACAGAATATTTGATGGAGTCCTAACCTCAACATCTGAGGAAAGGGATTTAGGGGTGATTATTTCTGATGACTTAAAGGTAGGCAGGCAATGTAATAGAGCAGCAGGAAATGCTAGCAGAATCCTTGGTTGTATAGGTAGAGGTATTAGCAGTAGAAAGAGGGAAGTGCTCATGCCATTGTACAGAACACTGGTGAGACCTCACTTGGAATATTGTACGCAGTACTGGAGACCGTATCTTCAGAAGGATATTGATACCTTAGAGATAGTTCAGAGAAGGGCTACTAAACTGGTTCATGGATTGCAGGATAAAACTTACCAGGAAAGGTTAAAGGATCTTAACATGTATAGCTTGGAGGAAAGACGAGACAGGGGAGATATGATAGAAACATTTAAATACATAAAGGGAATCAACACAGTAAAGGAGGAGACTATATTTAAAAGAAGAAAAACTACCACAACAAGAGGACAAAGTCTTAAATTAGAGGGACAATGGTTTAAAAATAATATCATTAAGTATTACTTTACTGAGAGGGTAGTGGATGCATGGAATAGCCTTCCAGCTGAAGTGGTAGAGGTTAACACCGTAAAGGAGTTTAAGCATGCGTAAGACTAACTATAAGATAAGGCCAGGGACTAATGAAAGTATTTAGAAAACTGGGCAGACTAGATGGGCCGAATGGTTCTTATCTGCCGTCACATTCTATGTTTCTATGATTCTTTTATTCACAATGAGAACAAAATCCAGTTTGCACAGTTTACTCTAAAATACCAAAGCTGTGAGAAATTCTTCAAATTACCTATTGTTGCCTAAATATTGCAATCTGTGTTTTAATTCACTACATTTGAGTGTTTAAAACTGTACATGTTACATGTTACCTGTTACAAGTGTATGTTACACTTTTTAGTGTTGTTTTAAGATCCATAACTCATATTGTGTACTAATCAGATATAAAATCATTAGCCATTCTAGTTTACTAGCTTGCAATTGATTTTTTTGGGGTTTAAATAAAAACAGACATACTTTTCCATTTCAGAAAGATTATGCATTTTTCAGCTTTGCACAATGCCTAATAGACTAGAACGCGCTGCTATATGTTATACAACTATAAAATCGTGCATTAGTTTATAAATCGTTTAAATATATCAGCTTCCTAAAAGATCCTTATGCTATAGCTTGTGTTTATAAGAGAAATCCCAGCTTCCTTATGATAATTTTGTAGATATTTTTTTATTTGTTAACAGAATTGCTGCCTAATATAACATTACATTACAATTGCACTGAGCCTTTTTGAACAAATATCAGACATTCATACTAGCTAGCTTGTTCTTTTATTCAGTACCTTGGCCAATGTGATTCATTAGTTACTATGGGGGAAAAGTGATTTCGGTGTGTTTAGAAACATGTTGGCATCACATACAAAATAACGTGTCTTCATTTCAGGAGTAACACTTTGATGAATGAGTTGTTTTCTCATCTCCTGATACCATGCTGTCAGTCTAAATTTACGTATAAATATAACAATTTCCCGACCTCACAAAAAAGCTGTGCACTTGTGTATTATTTTATTGTAGATTAATGGAAAGTTTGAAATATTTGTTTTCAATTTTATTTTAACTATGATTGTTAAAAAATAAAAATAACTATAACTTTGAATGTGCTTTTAGAAGCAGAAATCATGTTCTTTTTATGAAACTTTTCTGTTGTGTATCTTATGTGCTTTCTGACATGAATGAATAAAGTTTAAAATATTTTCATCTGCCCCCCCCCCCCCTTTTTTTTTAAAGTACTTCCTGCAAATGTGCTTATTGTTCTTGTTTCATTGTTGAGAATGTGCACGTTTAAAAAGTTTTTTATTTTTTGTTTGTTTTTTGAAGCAATCTTTGAAATTGTGTAACCGAAATTGATCAGGCTAGGATATGTGAGCAACACGTTGTTGATACTCCTCTGTCATTCTTGCCCCAGAATGTCTATGGTGTAACAGTGGAGGTGGTGTGGTGGTGTGAGGATGGATATATATTACAGCTCTCATAATCATTTGCCAATTTGTAACATAATAGCTGAGATTAAAGGTAAAAAAGACAGGAGCCTTTAACATCTTTGTCAATCTTGCTTTTAAAGGACATGTACGAGTTTTGCTCCCATTACTGTCCCATAATAGTCATATATATTACCTTCCAAGTTCTATTGGAAAAGTGATATGGACTTGAAGGGTAATTTGTCAGCATGCACTGTCGAAAGCTAAATTTTTATGTGTTCCTAAGTAGACACAAGCCTAAAATTCTCCATCAGAATTAGACTAAATCCATCATCATACCAATTAGTGTCTAGTGATGTCTTAAAGTCTCCTTAATCAGAGGCTCATCATATCTTTAAAATAAGTGCAGGATTGAATGCAACACATGACATATCATTATTTAATTACAGGAGAAAAAACGCAATATTGCAAAAGCTGATGGATTTAACACTAGAAAGCAAATTGCAGGAAGAACTGACAACCACTTTGGAACATTTAGGTAAAACCAGTTGAAAAACATTCAGCAGTCCAGATATGCTTTTTTAGTTGCTTCACTGTACAGACCGCAATATTTTTACTACTGTGTAGACGATTGTCTTACACAGCTCACCTTTATTTTCTTCAGATATGTTCTATATTTTAATTTAAATTGGAAAATACTGTGCATTAAATTGTAGATTCAGATTCATAGATAATGGCCTTAACACATTAATGGATTTTACGAATGGTAAAACTCTAGTGGTTCCAGCGACTATAATTTTAGAACCAAGAGATGACCTAGATACAAATGAGCTCTCTCTCCACATCTGTTGGGCATTTAAATAATATATTTGCACACATGCATTTCTCTGATGCTGTTCTATGTTAAATATTCATTTAAGAATCATTCAAAATCTCAACATTTCTTAGCATACATTTTTATTTCAATGATGTGGAACATTGTGCAAATAAATGAAAAAAACAAAACAATCAGAATCTTTGGCACCTTAGGTATACATGACAAATGTTGCATTTCTGTACCAGCATGAAACAAATAACTATGGGCATTTTGGCGTTGAGAATCTGAAGATTGGCTATATATTGTTTAATAAAACATTGTCTATATAATGGTTCAGTGGGACAGCTATGGGAGGTGTAACTTATTAAGGAAAGTGTAGGACCCTCCTTTAAGTTTAATACCAGATTGATCTGTCTTAACAATATTTACCTTTGTGCGTATATGCTTGGATAAGGACATAAAGATTTGACTAAATATAATCAATCTAGGTTTTTGAGGGGTTTTGATCATAGTACATGGTCAAAATGTTCAGTGAGATGAACTCAGAAATTTTTTCTATGTGTCATTTCCGACAAACGTGAGTTTTTACAGTAATTTTCAAATAGTAGTTATTCAGAAACAAGGCTTGATTTATTAATCGTTTGAAATGTCAATGTTAGTCCATGGGTTCAATTATGAAGCTAATACAATAGGATATCACTGATACAGCAAAATTCCATGTGATTATGATTGCCTATGTGGAGCATGTGGCATAAGTGTTCAGTGAAGATAGCTAAACAAGTAGTCTCCCAATTTATGTAATATTTAACACTTTTACTCGCTGAGTATGAACAAAGCACACTGGCTAAATAAAATTATATTATTTTTGCATTTCTGTCCATGATTTCCTTTTATCATTACTTGGGCCTTTGATACTCTGTAAATTAAATTAAAAACATAAGGAAAATATATATATTTTAACACATACATTTTACTACTGCACAGGATGAAATGTTTTTATTGTACTAGATTATTCTCAGGGTGCCGTGTACCATCTGATTTGAAACTTACAGCTAATTCTAGGGACAATATATGGCATTCCAATGCTGAACTGCCACTTTCATGGACTGGCTAAGAGGTTGGACATCAGTAATTGCATCAGATCTGGCTACCCTGGTATCTTTGTTCTGTGTTAACAAGTTCCCTGAAGACACTCCGTGAGTCACGAAATATTTTATCGTTACAACAAACATGTTTGGACAAAATAATTGTTGACAATTTTCTGCTGGTGATTTATAGTCAGTACAAGACAAAATATCACGGGTCTTCATACAAACATATTTCTTTGATAATATAAAAATACTGACTATTAACTCTGTCTTAGACAGACATTGCCTACAATTCATTAGCTGAGCATATACCTTGTAACGCAAAAGGCTATAATGTACTTTATCTGTGTCCTTTTTGGCAGTAAAAGACTCTTCTGTAGATAAAGTTGCTCCTGGCATTGATGTTGGCACTATGGCAATTAAATAAAATAGGTCTCTGCACAGCAACAACTTGTGCAAATAGCTGGTGAATATTTTGCAAAGTGAAAAAATAAAGACCCATTGGTGAAAACGGTGGTTGTGGTGACGCAGGTTGAATCAGTCCAGGGCAAGCAGTGGTTGGGTGTTTTCATTGTCTCTGTGGTCCTCACGCATCAGTGTACCAGGCTCCACCACTGATTGAGATCTGAAAGAGAAAATACATGCCTTGCATAATGCCAATCTAAGTTATAATACTCATGATATTTCTGGGAGAATTTACACTATATATATATATATATATATCCTAATGCAAGATCCAGTGCTTTTTCTAATCCTGGAAGAATTGCACAATGTAGTAAAGGGACTTTATGTATCAGTTTAAATGATTGGAATATGCTGATGGCAGTCTACTAACAATCTATTAAATCTTCTTTGAAAGCCAGGAGGGGGATTTCATAGTCCTACACAATTCTCAAAGCATGTTTTTTTTATAACAAATAACAATTTTCAATTCTCAAGACAAATCACCCTCTCACAATATCAGATACCTGTTTCCCTCCGCATACTGTTTTGTAAATAAATTCCAAACAGGATGAGTATATCATAAATATTTTATTCTCAAAAGTGACTGGGACGCAACAGAGCTACATTGATACCTACAACAAAAAAAGTAAAAGTTGCAAGCAATAATTTTTAAAATTAACTTAAACTACTAATGTCTAAAGTGGTCAAAATTAATAAAATAAAGAAATAATATTCTTGTTAATTTTTTATTAGGTGATTCTCTCCACTTCAATTGAACTATATTGTTTTATGCCCATAAATCAGTTGGATCTCTATTATGCACAATTTTACAATTGGCAGAAACCCTATGGTTCTCACATGCAGATTTTACACTATATATTTGTTAATTTATTTGTTTAAGCAGTATTCTAAATGCCACTCTATTTTAGATGTTGCTAGCAGAAAAGCCTGGTTCATAAGGGCATTTTATGTTAAATAAATAAAAAATCTATTTGCAGGGTAAGAACTAGTGAGAACAGTAGTAGTAAACGCAGGTCAAGCCATAAGACTTGCTTTTCTCACAGAAGTCTCACATTTGCAGTGGTGTTACTACTGCAAGGGATTCTGGGTGAACATATGCAAATTAGTTCAACTTGGCATTACTTGTAGAGCACAAACCAACACAAACTCCAAGGATCCATATTTAAAAGGGAATAACGAGGCAAAAAATGTGATTCTTTGTGGAACTCATTTGCATATGCCCACCCAGAATCCCTTGCAGTAGTAACATCACTGCAAATATGAAATTTCTGTGGGAAAAGCAAGTCGTATGGCTTAACTGGTGTGCAGATCTGTGTTTAACATTGCATTGACTATGCCCACGAGGACTTTTTTGGTTTGTGCTCAGTTAATATAAAAAATATACAAACAACTGGGATCTACCTTCACTTTAAAACTTTGTATACTTGGTGGGGCTTCACCTACTGGTGGAGTATACCAAGAACGTACGTGCGTGTGTGTGTGTGTGTGTGTGTATCTATATATAAATATAGCTCATAATGACTGATGCTGTTATTTCAAACTTTGTTGGAATTATGCTTACACACGTGGTTAGTTAATACTATTTATTTAGAATAATTATATGTTTCTTGCCTTTTCTCTACAGGTTATTTCTGAAGCTCTTTATGAGAACTCAATCAAATAAAGACACTTACATTGCACATGTAATAATAACAGGATTGATACAGGCACTCAGACCACTTTGTCTCAATGAAGTGGTCTGGGTGCAGCGGCCCTGTCATGTTGGTCTTGCGATGTAAAACAGTGCCATTTTGTAGATACAGCAATGTTTATATTGCATGGCTAAACCTCTAGTGACTGTCTTCCTGACAATTAGACACAGTTCTGTGCTTTTTAACGTTCTAAGGCATTGATGATGTTAAATGTGCATTGATACTTATTATAGAGAAGATTTGGATTCAATGCTTCTCTGCTAGAGGTATTTGATCAGAGAAGTGTGGTACTTGCTGTTCATGCACTTCTAGTTGACAATGCTATTCTACAAAGAGCCTTGGATTGAACAAGAAGAGAAGGAAAAGTCAGCCTTAGGGAGATGACACAGAAAGCAGAGTGGTCAGCTGCGTGAGTAACTTTCGGTGCTGGAAACAAGCTTAGTAAAACTCTTATTACTTAGATTTAGCTGTGATAAAACATCAATCCAATTGCCCCCCAAAACAGGGACAGAAACTAACTGTAACGAGTGTGTTAAAAAAATGATAAGCTTAAAATCATGTCTACAAATGCTCACAGTTTAGGGAATAAGATCCATTGACTTTTGGCAATAATGGCAACTGATAGTGTAGATTTAGTCGCTGTTACGGAGACATGGTATAATGAGAAAAATGACTGGGACATTGCAATACCAGGGTACTCTAGATATAGAAAAGACAGAGAAGGCAAGAAAGGGAGATGGGTGCCCCTCTATGTGAAGGATAGCATAAAATTTAACCTGAAAAAGTTAGTGAGGTGAACATAGAGTCCGTTTGGGTTATGTTAGAATTTGGTAATCACACAGTAACTTGTTTAGGTGTTATTTACAGGCCCCCTGGACAAATAGAAGAGTTTGAGAATTTACTAGTTGAGGAAATAGCTAAAATGACAATGAAGGGTGAAGTTATTATCATTGGTGACTTTAATCTTCCGGATGTGAACTGGAAAACCAAAACAGCTGCTTGTGCCAGGAGCAGACATATTCCAAACTCCCTACTGGGATTGTCTCTAAAACAAGTCATTGAGGAACCAACTCATAAGGAGGTCATACTAGTGTTAACAAATGGAGATTTAGTATCAGATATTACTGTAGGTGAAATTTAGGATCTAGTGATCACCAGTCAGAGTGGTTTAATATAAGAAAAGTGACTGAGTCACATCACACAAAAACAAAAGTTTTAGATTTTAGAAAAACAGAGTTTTTCTAAAATTAGAATATGCATAAAGGAGTCCTTATCATACTGGAACAGTTTAAATGGAATCCGGGAGAAATGGGATTATTTAAAAGTTGCACTACTGAAAGCAACAGAAAATTCCATTAGGTTTGTAAGGAAAAACAAAAAAAGTAGAAACCACTGTGGTACTCTGCAGAAGTGGCCAAAATAGTAAAAAACTAAAAGTTAGCATTTAGTAGTTATATATTAAAAAAAACAGAGTGAGGAAGACAATGATCTATAAGCTTAGGCAGAAAGAGGCTAAGCACGTTATAAAAGCCTCCAAAGCACACACAGAAGAGGGAATAGCACATTCAGTAAAAAGGGGGATAAAACATTTTTTTAGATACATAAATAGGAAAAGAAGAGTAAAACAAGGATTAGTTAGATTGAAAACAAAAGAAGGAAGGTATGTAGAAGAGGATAAAGGTCTAGCTGACTGCCTCAATGAATATTTCTGTTTAGAATTTACAGATGAAAATTAAGGATAGGGACTTCAGTTAAGAAAAAAGACAAACGAGTAATTTGTTACATGTGAGTTTGCAGAGGTAGAGGTTCTATTTCAACTCTCAAGAGTAAAGACAAATACGTTGATGGGGCCTGATGGGATACACCCAAAGTTATTAAAAGAACTTAGTGGTGTACTAGCAAAACCATTAGCGGATTTATTTAACCAATCATTGTTAACAGGAGTAGTTCCAGAAAGTAGCAAATGTTGTACCCATTCACAAGAAAGGTAGTAGGGAGGAGTCAGGCAACTATAGGCCAGTAAGCCTTACTTCAGTAGTGGGGAAAGTGATGGAAACTATGTTAAAGAACAGAATTGTTGAACATATAAAATCACATGGATTTCAAGATCAGAGACAGCATGGGTTTACTTCAGGGAGATCATACCAAACTAATCGTATTGCTTTTTTGATTGGGTAACTAAAATTATAGATCAGGGTGGTGCAGTAGGCATTGCTTACCTAGATTTCAGTAAGTATTTTGACACTGTTCCACATAGAAGGCTTATCAATAAACTGCAATCTTTAAGTTTGGACTCCAATATTGTTGAATGGGTTAGGCAGTGGCTAAATGACAGTTAACAGAGTATATTCAAAGCAAGGTCTTGTTACCAGTGGGGTACCTCAGGGATCTGTACTTGGACCCGATCTCTTTAATATTTTTTTAGTGATATTGCATAGAAACATGGAATGTGACGCAGATAAGAACCATTCGGCCCATCTTGTCTGCCAAATTCTGCCATCACATTCTATGTTTCTATGTTTATTCTATGTGTCTGATTATAAATAATGAGTAGAACACTATAGTCTTAGGAACACATGTATTCCTAACAATTTAGTGTTTTTTATTTTAATATTGATACACAATCTTTCTCTCTAGAGTGAAACTAGTGAAACGTATAAACATACGTTTTCCACATACTTGTGTTTCCCTGTGCTATACCTATCTATCTAATTATTAAATGGGTGTTTTACTCAACAAATCTCTAAAGCATTCTCTTCAATTTAGTTGGCTGTAAACCTTGTGTCAGAATATTAAATTAAACTATTTTAATTGCGACTTTGTCCTTGTTCTAGGTCAATATCATTAATCTGATTGCAATTCACAGCAGCTGTTACTGCTATTCCTAATGGCTTTACATAAATTGCACAATGCAAGAATGCAGAGCTCCAGAAAAAAAAAGATGTATATTTTATGGCTAATTTGCTGCCATGTTTGATTGCACCAGTATTATCTGTAGATGTATATATAGAAATATAATTATTTAGAATCTTGAGTTTCTGGAGACTTTTCTAAACTACTCACACTATGTTCTCATGGTTTATTATGATATCTCCAGAACCCCTCATTGGCATTACATCTTTTAATAAACATTTAGCGTTATATACCTTTTATATTGTTTCACATGATTATACCAAGATATGAATATGACCAAGATATGAATATGGTAAAATGTAATGTCTAGATAACTACTCCTGGGCATTAAAACATAATGGTAAATATTTATATATATAAAGAAACGGAAGAGTGCAGTTGAGGTGGATGTGGCAATACCCAGTGACTATAACATCAGGAAGAAGGAACATGAGAAGGTGGAGAAATACCAAGGACTAAAAGAAGAACTAGAAAGGATGTTGAAGGTGAAGGCAATAGTAGTCCCAGGTGTGATAGGAGCATTCAGGGCTGTGACTCCCACATTGGGGGAGTGGCTTCAACAGATTCCAGGTGGGACATCTGAGATCACTGTCCAGAAGAGTGCAGTTATAGGAACAGCTATAGCTAAGATACTGTGCAGATCCCTCAAACTCCTTTGGTAGAGGACCCGAGAAGGAGGAATAAACATACCACCCAGGAGGGGTGAGAAAATCATTTTTTTAAATATATATATATATATATATATATATATATATATATATATATACTTTAAAATAATCACAAGCAGGGAACATTAGCTCAGAAATAAATTTGTCATCTAAGCTGCTCCCTTTTGTCTCACATGGCTGGGTCTAAAATCCCCTGCTTTAATGTGTGGATGATGCCCAACACTGACTGCTGTCTCTGCATTCTCAATACTGGATCTATACAAGCCTCATGCGTGTTGGATTACCCCTTGCCCTCATAGCAGGATTAACCATGAGGTAATCCTAGGTGACCACCTACAGCCCAGAGGATACCACAAATTGACTTTGCCCCATTAACCATTACTTTTTGATGAATTAAGAGGGGGGCATACTGCTATCCTGCTTAAGACCCCGTGGGATCTTAATCCTTCTCTTCTGGCCCTATGCCTCAGTGGCGGATCCAGAGCCTGATCTCGGGAGGGGCACTTGTAGATTATTTAAATAAATAATCCAGACACAATAACCACTACAGCTCAGTGTAGTGGTTATTGTGCCAATAGTGCCGAGACCCCCTCCCAGAGTAAGTAGTCAAACTGTTTAAGAACAGTTTGACAACTTACCTGAGGTCCTCTGGGAAATGGGGCTGTAGTAGGGCAGAGGAGCAGTGGTATGTATGAGTGGTGCAATGTGTGAGGAGTGCAGTGTGTGTGTGTGTGTGTGAGGGGGACAGTGTGTAAGTGAGGGCGGCACTATATGTCAGGGGTGTAGTGTTTGTGTGGGCCAGTATGTGTGTGTGACAGTTACAGTGTGTGTGTGTATTGCAGTGTATGTGTGTATGGGGGGCAGTGTATGTGTGGGGGCAATGTATGTGTGTGGGGGCAATGTGTTTATGGGGGCAGTGTGTGTGTATGTGGGGGCAATGTTTGTGTATGTGGGGGCAGTGTATGTGTGTGGGGGCTGTGTGTATGGGGGCAGTATGTATCTGGGGGCAGTGTGTGTGTGTATGTGGGGCAGGGGCAATGTGTGTGTGTGTATGGGGGGCAGGGGCAATGTGTGTGTGTATGGGGGCAGGGGCAATGTGTGTGTGTATGGGGGCAGGGGCAATGTGTGTGTGTATGGGGGGCAGGGGCAATGTGTGTGTGTATGGGGGCAGGGGCAATGTGTGTGTGTATGGGGGCAGGGGCAATGTGTGTGTATGGGGGGCAGGGGAAATGTGTGTGTGTATGGGGGGCAGGGGCAATGTGTGTGTATGGGGGGGCAGGGGCAATGTGTGTGTGTATGGGGGGCAGGGGCAATGTGTGTGTGTGTAGGGGGGGCAGGGGCAATGTGTGTGTATGGGGGGCAGGGGCAATGTGTGTGTATGGGGGCAGGGGCAATGTGTGTGTGTATGGGGGGCAGGGACAATGTGTGTGTATATGGGGGCAGGGACAATGTGTGTGTATATGGGGGCAGGGGCAATGTGTGTGTATGGGGGGCAGGGGCAATGTGTGTGTGTGTGTGTATGGGGGCAGGGGCAATGTGTGTGTGTATGGGGGGCAGGGGCAATGTGTGTGTATGGGGGGGCAGGGGCAATGTGTGTGTGTATGGGGGGCAGGGGCAATGTGTGTGTGTGTATGGGGGCAGGGGCAATGTGTGTGTATATGGGGGGCATGGGGCAATGTGTGTGTATTGGGGGCAGCGGCAATGTGTGTGTGTATGGGGGGCAGGGGCAATGTGTGTGTGTGTGTATGGGGGCAGGGGCAATGTGTGTGTATATGGGGGCAGGGGCAATGTGTGTGTATGGGGGCAGGGGCAATGTGTGTGTGTATGGGGGCAGGGGCAATGTGTGTGTGTGTATGGGGGCAGGGGCAATGTGTGTGTATGATAAGAAGGATGGGGGGGTTTATAATATGTGTTTTTTTTATTTAATTAAAATAAATATATTTATGTCCCCCCTCCCTTCTTACCTTTACTGGGAGGAGGGGGGACATATTTCTTTCCCTGGTGGTCCCAGTGGGGATTCATTGGTGGTCCCAGTGGTAGGAGTGAACTCTAGCCCGCGCTCCAGGGCTAGAGTTCACTCTCGCGAGATTTGGAGCGTTGCCGTGGTAACCGCGGCAACGCTCCAATCTCGCGAGAGGAGGACCCGGAGGAGCTGCTGGCTGAGCTCCCGGGTCCTCTCTCCCTCCCCCGCCGGCTGTCAGCACAGTGCCTGCGGACCGGGGAGGGAGATCTCTGATCTCCCCGGTCCGCAGGCACATTGCAGGGCTGGCACTTGGACAATGCCAGCCCTGCACTAGCCGGCGGGGGAGAATCTCGGGGGGGGGGGCTATTGCCCCGTTGCCCGCCCCCTGGATCCGCCACTGCTATGCCTATCCTTGTAGTTAAGGGTGTAGCTGAGGTACCACAAGGAAGCTCTGCCCTCTTAACAAAGACCTCCTCCTTCTTTGCCATCTTCTGCCAAGAGTTTACTTGGGTAGCAAGTATGCAACCAAAATTTTAATTTCATCCAACTACATTTGGCCGAAAATATTTTTTGATCTGAACCAAATTTCGTCCTTTATACTTACATTTTTCAGATCAATCTCTTCACTAAGGAAGCAGAAAGAAATGTGAAGTGCTACAGCAACCGGTAAGAATTATTACAACCTTTCCATAAGAGACAGAATGAAGATGTAATATTATAATGGATATCTTAAATTGATTTCTACATAAAATGGATGATAAACCATTACAGTCTTAGCTCAATTATTTAGGTAAAACCGCACACTCATTTGTATTGATTGCATCAATACAAGCACAATTAGGGAGATTCAATTTGAAATTCTCCCATGATAGTACTTACACAAGGCTGCACTCTCTTATTTCAGTTTACTTTTTTTTTTGTTTTGTTTTAATCATCTTTATTTCATAATTTTATTTTGTACAGTCAGCCAGTATATTAAATGATATTCATTGAACGTTTCAATAACATTTGTGAATTTAAGTTTGAGTTTACATCGTATTCAGATCACAGATGTTTTGTCCTGATATAGAGAATATCATAAGAAATTACATCATAAAACATACTTTGACTGACTTACTAAAAAAGATAAATACAACTTTCACACATTCATTCATACTTTCAGACTGATAGATAGATCATTCCCAGCTAATCTTCGTCATTCAGGAGTAAAGAGAAAAAAAAGAACATAGTGATTGTGCATATTGTTCCTTCAATATGGGCCGGGGTTTAATAAACGGGAAGGCCTTATTGTTTAGGATGAACAACATAGAGTCTTGTATTGTTTTGCATTGATATAAATTGATATGAATAACTATCTCTGGTTGATCCTTTAGACAAATTAAGTATTATAGTCTTATCTAATAAGACATCTTGGTAAGGGACAACCAATGGTCGTCTGAGACTATATCAATGATACTATACATGGAAGTAGTAGATAATAGTAGGTCAGACCCGAGGTTCCCTTTCCTCTTAACTATAGGGTATACAAGTGTAGTAAAATTACCCGTTTTTTCACCACCTTTGGCTCGTTACAATACTGTTATAATTAACAAATAGTGGAGGTTACCCATTTTCAAGCATAGATTGAAATTGGATTATAAAAACATAAGGGGATTGCCCATTTTTTCATCACCTTTAGATCATTACAATGCTTTTATAGTTTACAAGTGATAGGGGGCTACCCATTTTCATTAATAGATTGATATAACTTTGTTTAGCCACAATTTGTAAATACCTTTTTTAAGAGTTGAGCTCGATATATTATTAGTAAGATTATTTTCCATCGTGAGTTGGTATTTGATTTGATTAATAAGATGTATTTTTTGAAAGGGAATAGATGATTTCCAGTTTCTAGCAATTATAATTTTGGCAGCCACAAAACAATGAGATGCTATACATTTAATTTCTTGTGTATCCAAATTCCAGTTATAATGTAATATCGCTACAGCTGGATTTTGATCCAATCTTTTATGAGACAGCTCATACAAAACATCGTAGGTCCATGACCATAATCTCTTTACAATCGGACATTCCCACCAGGTATGTATATATGTCCCAGCAGACGACCCACACCTCCAACATATATTCTGTAAATGTGGGTACATCTTTGATAGTCTAGATGGAGTGTAGTACCATTTATATATTAACTTAAAATGGCATTCTACCAAATTTATACCATGTATATATTTTGTTAAGTAAGAGATAGATGTGCACCATTGTTTTTCTGATATTGATATGTCTAATTCTTTTTCCCAGTAATCTATGATTTTTAAAGGTGTCTGACCCGTTTCTTTTAACAGGACATTCGCCAATGATGTGACTCTTTTCTTGGATCTATTACAAAATATGATTTCCAATTGATTAGAAATTATAGATTTTTTCTCAATAATAGAGGAGTGTAAGTAATGTTTAATCCTTAAATAGGTGAAGATTTCTCTAGATGGTAATTTATAGGAATCTACGATGTGTTGAAATGATATCAATCTATTTTCACTCATAATATCAGAAACAGTATCTATACCGTGTTCAAACCAAATATTCAAGGATAAGTCAGTTACATTCTGCTCAATTACCGCTATAGAACAAGTCTTTGGTATCTTGTTTACATATCCCAACAATTTTTTAATTTCTTGCCAGGTGTTTAACGATTGGCTGAGTATACATGATTCAATCTGTGTAAAAAATTGGGATTTACCCAGTAGTTCCTTCCATATCAAGAGTTCCAATTTATTGGGCATCACAACCTGTGACTCTAAAATATGCCAGGGTTCGTCAAAAAATTGTGGATCTTGAAGACAGAATATATGTCTTATCATATTTGCATAATAAGTGGTAATAATATTAGGAACATTTAAGCCCCCATTCGTTATTCTCTTAGACAAGATTTTAGAACTAATTCTCGTTTTTTTGTTTTTCCATATGAACTTGGAAAAATATGATTGAATCATACTTAACCACGACCTTGGAGTTTTCATAGGTACCATGGAGAATAAGTAAGACCACTTTGGCAATATATATGAATTTATAATATTAATTCTTCCAATCCAAGTAGTCTCCAAATTTTTCCACTTTTGTAATTTATAATTCATTTCTTTAATCATTCTAAGAATATTAATCTCCATTATATCCTCAATATCTGTTGATATAGTGATCCCTAGATATTCTATTTCCTTATTGGACCAGATGAAATTATATAGATCCGATATTCTCTTAACCACATTCTGTGATAAATTGGTATACAGGGCGGTGGATTTCGAAATATTAAGCTTGAAATTGGAGATCGAACTATAAGATTCTATTTCTTGCATTAGAAAAGGCAAAGATGATTCTGGTGAGGTCAATGATATCAATGCGTCATCCGCATATAGCGATATTTTTAATTCGGTGTGCGCAATGGGGAATCCTTTAATATTATAATTATTCCTTATAGCGATAGCCAAAGGTTCCAGAGTTAAAATATATAAAAGTGGGGATAGTGGGCATCCCTGTCTGGTACCATTTCGAAGTGGGAACCATCCAGCTAAAATGTTGGGGCCCACTGTCCTAGCTGAGGGGTTGGAATACAGTGCCATAATTGCATTACAAATTCTGCCCTGGAAACCAAACGCAATCAGTGTCTCCCTAAGGTATCCCCACCCGACCCTGTCGAACGCTTTCTCAGCGTCTAGAGACAGGGTCAGGAGGGGAATATTGGATCTATTAGCGATATCCAATATGTCTATTATTCTTCTAGTATTATTGGAGGACATACGACCTGGCACAAACCCAATTTGATCTCGATGAATCAGTTTATCAATAACCGTTTTTATTCTGGTCGCTATAATTGCAGAGTAGATCTTCATGTCAACATTTATTAAGGCAATGGGTATGTAATTTTTTGGATCATTAGGATCTTTTTTAGGCTTTAAAATAGGAATTATATTGGATTGGAGTAGTTCTTTGGGTGCTGATTTTTTTTCAATGATCTCATTAAACAAATCAGTTAAGGGAGTAACCAATAATGGCATCATATATTTGTAAAAGGCATTTGTAAAGCCATCAGGGCCAGGGGTTTTATTCCAAGATAGTTTTTCAATATGTTGTTGAACTTCTGCATGTGTAAATGGTAAATTAAGGAACACTAATTCTGCAGGAGAAATTTTTGGAATCTGAATGTTTCCAAGATAATTTAAAATTTCAGTTTTTTGAGGAGTATCATTGAGATTATATAACTGTCTATAATACTGATTAAATTTTTCTCCTATTTGAGTTGGAGTTGTATAGGTACTGTTTCCATCTATTAGTTTTTCCACTCTATTTCTAGCTTGGTGAATTTGTAATCTTTTTGTAAGATTTTTAGAGGCTCTGTTTCCCATGTGATAATAATTCACTTTTAATTTGTTTATATTGATTTGAATTCTTTGTTCTTCTTTAAAGTTAATTACATTTTGTATTTGTTTTAATGAAGCTCTTAGTTCCTCTGAAGATTTTTGTTTATTTAAATTGGAGAGCCTGTAAAATTCAATATATATAAATCTGCCAAAGATTGTCCATTATTTTTTCTAAAGATATGTCCCATTTTAATCAGGTAACCTCTTGTTACTGCTTTTTGTGTACACCAATTAGTCGAGCAAGAGGTGTCCTGGGGGCAATTCTCCTCAAAAAAATGGGTTATTAGAGACTCTAGGTCATTTCTATTCTTCTCGTTTTCAATTAGTAAATTATTGAGTCTCCACGTGGAGATTCCCGGATGGGGAGCGATGCCTATTTCCATAATAATGAAGCTATGATCTGCCCACGGATTTTGCTTGATCCTAACTGTATGGATAGTTTTTAAAGAATTTGGATTGGTTAAACATAGGTCTATCCTTGAAAATGATCCATGTACATTTGAATAATGAGTATAATCTCTCTCATATGGATTATAAATACGCCATGGGTCACAGAGATTATATAATTTACATATATTACTAAATCTTTTTGCTTGTTTATGTATTTTTTTGTCTGTATTAATCAGCACATGGGATTGTTTGTCCAAAGTAGGATTTAATACACAATTAAAATCTCCAGCAATAACCAATATGCCCTTAGAAATTTTTTCTACCTTGATCATTAAATGGGAAAAAGTAGTCATTGGGTCTACATTAGGTAGGTACAAATTCACCAGCGTATATAACTTGTTATCGATATTGCACACTAAAATAATATATCTAGCCTCTTTATCCAGTTCACAGTGAATAACTTCCAATTTAAGGTCGTTCCTAAAAATAATTGCAACACCCCTTTTTTTTCTATCTGTCATGGACGCATGTATGATTTTTGGGTATAAATCTCCTCCCCAGCTTTGTCTAGAATTTTTAAGCCAATGAGACTCTTGAATAAAGGCTATTTGAATTTTATCTTGAATTAAAGAATGATATAGCCTATTCCTCTTATTATTCGTGTTTAAACCCTGCACATTAGAACTCAATACTCTCAAAGATAGTATTCTTCAGTGTTTAGGTGATCTATCATGTCAGTCTGATTAACATACGCACATCCATTCATTCCTAATTTTCAGGAAGGGCAGGCCGATGAAGGTCTGACCCCATCCGGAAATATTGCATACCTTAGGTAGAAATTTCTACCCCATTATTTCAGTTTACTAAATGTAGGCACATGCCACATAATAAGTCCATGGACCTCGACTCAAAAAACAAAACAAAATACAAATATATATATATATATATATATATATATAAATAATATATATATATAGCTACACAATAATATTCTATAATAATATACCAGTAGTATAGCTGGTGGGGAGGACTTGTGGAGTGGGTTTGCCAACATTTAATTGACTGTCCCACCATATTAGAGGCACTTGGCAGGTTTAGCTAGTTAGTAACTTTTTATGTATAAAATTATGTAAATGGATCCATCAGATTCTTAATCCTGCACTGATTTCATCCCTGGTGGAATCTGCCCTTAGTTTTAATTCACGGTGAGTGCCAGTCAAGAGTTCAATTTATTTTAAAGCATCATCTCAGCAGTAGTTTATTTTGGGATTGTTTGTGTTGGTAATAACAATATGTATAATGATTATGAACCCACAATAAAATGAACATATTCTTCTGAAAGAGAACAGTTTTAAAATCGTAAATAACACCTCCGGCACTGTGTATTTTAGAAGCAGTAATTTGCTTAGATAATACTGCATCTAATATAATGCTAAAAATATATCAAACTCACACCAGAGTACCTTAAAAAATAGTATAATTAGGAAGAAATGAAAAAAAAAATCACTTTGAACAGCAATTCAGGAAATATAATATTCAGCCATACTCCCAGAATGCCATGGAGAAATATGCAAATGTGTGCTTGTAGTGAAGCAATGACCTTCTACTTTATGTAGATCTTTTGATAGGAGTTAATATATACAAGCTAAGGATTTTATCCCCTGAGATAACATACAGGAAATGAGCCACTAACCCTTTACCAATAAATTATTCACTTTGAACTAACAGTCAGGTCTATAGTTTGGCCTAAATAACTGATCCAGACACATAGCTTATATTTACATTTCACCTATTTTGATTTTTGATCTAGAATCTGAAATTCATTTTGAATTCCTGACAATCAACACATTACTAAATAACATTTATTGTTTTAGAATGTAAGAAATCAAATAAAATTAATGACATTTAGAACATGTGATAATTGTAACACATATGGAACACCCCCTACCAGGGGTGGGCAACCTTCGACACTCCAGATGTTTTGGACTACATCTTCCATAATGCCTTTACAGCTATAATGCTATCAAAGCATCAAGGGAAATGTTGTCCAAAACATCTGGAGTGCCGAAGGTTGCCTACCCCTGCCCTATGCTGAGCAGGTAGAAATATTGAGCAGGAAGCTATATAACTCTGTGCATACTCTCACTGTCAGCTAAACCAGCACATATAATCTTGTTTGGTTAACAATAACTGCATGGGCATGTTACAAGGGGATCAAGTCTGAGTTAAGTATACCAAAATGCTTATGAGGTTCATGTAATATCACATGAACATTACCATTTCAACAGGGAATAAATTGGGTGACAGCTTTAGGGTAAGTCACAGAAACCATCATCTAGTGTCAATCCAGTCCCATTACAAATTAAGGGAATGAGGAAATATCTCTAGTGGCTGGGTAACTGAGTGCCTGGATATTCCCTTGACAGATGCTGGCCCATTGTTACTCAGAGAGGCCCTATCATGGGTGACATCCATTGTGGTTTCCATATTTTGGCTTGGGTGAAAACTGGAACTGACCACTTGGGGTTGTGTGGATAGTCTACCTGGTGGAGGCTGGGAAGAGGGGGGAGTCTAAATTTCAGTAATTCTCCTTAATTTGCAATGTAAGAAAGCCTTTTACTATTTTGGTAAAATTAGAAGGGAACTAGACAAAGAAACCACTGGGCTGGTTACCATAAAACACAATGCTCCAGCAGAACACGCTAAACATTGCAGCTTTATTAGTAGGAATAACATCTCAAAGGAATTTGGCTTTGGTTCACTCTACAAATTGGAAGGGAATTCATCACAAGTTTACTTAAAGGACGTCATCACAAGTATAATGTGTCCTTATAATCCATATTTTGTTGTATACGAGCATGCTCTGCCTGCCTTTAGCATATGACACAGGTATTATCTTGGTCTTAGTTCAGGGGATGCTTTATCATGTTGTAATAAAGTGATAATTATGTATTTACTACCAAGTGATATACTTGAGGTTTAATCAATCTCGAAAAACTATTGCAGACAAATACCTGTCCATTACAATACACTCATACACCTGGACTAAATACAATTTACAATGCATATAATACATACTTACCTTTTTAATCTGCCATACCATCTGTGGTGTTCTTTCAGGCTACTCTGATTTACATTAGTGCATTATGAGTGACACAAAGTCTTGGCTGGGGCTTTTGAAATCATTATTGGGAGCAATGACCTCTCAACTGTGGACATGCCTCCCAACCATCCCAATTTTGGTGGGACAGGACCTGACAATTAGGAATGTCCTGCTTGTGGGGACACCAGGAAACTGTCCCAAAACTATGTAGTGTTATCTCATCTCTAGACACTCAGGGCACAGTGCTTACTGTATGCTCTGCCCTCAGTAGGCTTGCCTGCTGGATTTGTAGGCACCATGGCAAGCATTCATAGACTCGCCCCATTTCTGGGAAGGCTTTGGGCAGAAACAGTGATGAAGTCTTGTCATTGGCCAACTTTTTTTTTTTTTTTTTATTTGACATAATTTATTTTTTTATTTTTACAAGAGAGTTGGTATATACTGTTATAGCCAATACAATGCAAATACATGCAAGAATTGAGTAATGTGAAAAAACAGAAAAACAGTCACTAAAGAAAGTAAACTCGGTATAGTAAAAAAAAATGTACATAGTATGTTCTGACAGTTTTTCTTAGTACATATTTGCCAAGGGGTGTAGAGATGTTCATTTAATGTGCTTATTGTTCGCTCCAAGCAGCCGTTGTTGAGTTTGATTTGTGCCATCACCGGTATCTCCGGCAAGCATTTAAATGCCTGTGCTAATGTGGTCTCTTAAACAGTGTATCCCATAGCTACCTGTGCTTAGCTTCTGTTGGTGTGATTATACCCACCCTCTAGTGCTCTACTTAGGATGAACACTCAAACCAGTTGGTTTCCACAGAACAGGCTTTGCGTAGTAAAATTAGGGTAATGAGGTAAAAAAAAAAAGGTGGGGGAGTGGAAGTGTTGTGAGAAAGTTAAAAAGAGGAAGAAAGAGAGAGAGAGAGAAAGCGAGAGAGAGGATGAAGAAATAGAGAGAGAGAGAAAGCGAGAGAGAGGATGAAGATAGAGAGAGAGAACAAAAGAAAGTCATAAAAGGGATAGAACGGATACAAGGGGGAGGGGCATGGGGTGTCTCTCCTCATCCCCCATTGGCCCACCACCAGACCCCCAGTCTGCCCTGTCCACCAATGTCCCTGTTCCCATCGCGGCCTAGTCTGATCTCTCCTCCCTCTACACAATATCCTGCGCAGTATCACTCGCTCTCTCTGCCAAATGTCTGGCTGTGTACGCTCTCCAGGGTGCCCATGTCTGGTTGCATTTCTCGCTGTTCCCCCTGAATGCAGCTGTCAACAACTCTGCATTGTATTGCTCTGCTACATTCATCAACCACTGCCATATATTGCGCACCTTTCAGCCGCGCCACCGCTGCAGAACCAGCGACATTTAACAGGTGTTTCGATTGGCCCACCTTTTGAACCACCACTCCTTAGGATATCAATGTTGAAGAGTATGCCTGTGGAGGCTTTACACATAACTAAGTCATCTTTACCGTGCATTTGATTCGCAGTATTGACTTACAGTGTATTATTATGATAATTGTATGGTTACAATGTTCCTACTATTGTCACCCTGCTTGTATAGTTACAATGTTCCCACTATTGTGATCTTGCTTGTATGGACACAATATTCATACTGTTGTGACCTGGCTTGCATGGTTACAATGTTCCTACTATTGTGACCCTACTTGTATGGATACTGTTGTGACCTGGCTTGGATGGTTACAATGTTCCTACTATTGTGACCCTACTTGTATGGATACTGTTGTGACCTGGCTTGGATGGTTACAATGTTCCTACTATTGTGACCCTACTTGTATGGATACTGTTGTGACCTGGCTTGGATGGTTACAATGTTCCTACTATTGTGACCCTGCTTGTATGGATATTGTTGTGACCTGGCTTGCATGGTTACAATGTTCCTACTTTAAACTTTGCTAGTTTAATTAGTAATGCTCCTTTGCTGCTCCCACCAGACTTGGCTTGATCCTGATATTCTTGATTTCTGTACCCATGACTGTAACCAGGTGTGAGATTGGCTGTAGAGAGTTTTCCCCATTAAATCTTAATATGTATTCTCTTCCTTTCTAAGCCCTGAGCTCACTATCTCTGCATACTTAGGACTAATCTGGTGATACCAGCTTTAAGGGACATTGCATCTTTACAGTAAAACATTTATGTTTGAATGGTTAGATTCTATTAGTATCACTTTAAACTGACAATATTTTACTAATGTTATATTCTTTACATTACGGATTATTGTGAAGGTCACGAACCACTTGGAGAAAAGTAGCCACTTCATTGCAAGTGTACTTTCTACATGAGGGATCACTTAGGAGCTGCGTAAGTGTCTATAAAACATGAGTGCACAATATTGTTACACTCTACTTATTTCCTTACATATTATCTATAGAGGGAATTGTCTCAATGTGAATTGTCTATAACAGATGTTCTTAACCTTTCTTGACAGGTTTCCAAATGATGTATATATTATATTGGCAACCTATCCCTCCACTGACAAATTATCCCAGAACTCATCCGAGTCTATTCACAAAACACCAAATTTTGTCCATTCTTCAGTAAAAATGGGAAATCCAACTGAAATGGACTAAAGTTGGAACTCGAAGAACTACAAACCTGCACCATTAAACCAGACACATTCATGTCAACTTTAAGAACTATGCTTCTTGCCTATAAAAGCTAAAGGATATGGACATTTAAAAAAGAAAATCAGGTCTGCATGCATTCAGTACGATACACATTTACAAATGATCATTTATATGCTTTTTTTTGCACATTAACAATGATTGTAAGCACAATTGCTGCCAGCAAACAAATAATTCAGATTTAAAAAATCTGGTTCCAGACATAATTTGCGGTCTGGGTGAAATCTGGACAAAATTCAGGCTTGTTCGGAGTCACTAATGCAAAATCCAAACATTGTTTAATACTGTGAAAAATGTGTAGATTTTCCTGTTCAAATATCCCTGTTCTGCACTGAATAGTTTTGCTCCATTCAGTATGGGGCCATTCGGACTGTAGTAAATAGACACGATCAATAAACACAGTCAATTTCTTAAAATGGCTTCATTAAGGCCATTCCAGCATCATGGACGTCTCTATTGGATTTAGGATTAGGGGCATGGTTTTGGATCTCAACCCAAGGATTAAAAAGCATTTCTCGGCTTTTAAAATATATGTACATAGAGAAGATGAACACATTTTGCAAGATATATTTGTATTAATAAAAATCATACAGTAACCGGGAAAGACTTGCAGAGCAAGAAGGAAAGAACAGTCTGCACCTTATAAAAAATACTAATTTCATAGCGCATATTTTAATTATCACAGTAATTAATATTTATATTCTGTTTATGTATAAAGAAAAATATTACCTTTTCATGTATTTTGGTGAACTTTCTCTTTCTAAATTACTGGGAACATGCTTCACATGTATCGCATTATAGGACGTGTGTGTATACTCATTTTCATCATTATAATCAGGACCAAGCAATGATCGTGCCCAGGTTCCCATGTCATATGGTGGAAGGGTGCCCCCAAATTCAGATGGTAGACATTCTGGGTGAATCAATTGATGTAAACTATTCAAATTATTACCATGGAGAAAAATCTGGAAAACAAACATATAGGTTTTGATAAATAGTTGTTAAAAAAAAATTAAAATGTTAATACAATGGTCAAAGATTTTCTAGTATCCCATAAAAGCAAAACTGAGAAATGTTAAATTCTGGACTCTGGTGTTCCTTGATGTTTGGGATGGGAACTGCTGTCATAGGGTTCTGATCTGCATTTACTTCTAGTGCAAGGGAGCGTATGGTCTGCACCTATCGAGGGTGCAGGTAACTTGTAGTTCCCCCTCACAATGCACCCCTTTGGAGTGATTTCGTACATTACTGCAGACAACGTGCTGATTCACTAAAAGCACCAGACCAGAGGGAGAGATGCCTCCTCTTGTTGTAGATTCAATCTACATGCTTTACTTAGTCAGTATTAATACCTGTGTTTGTAGGAATTTGGGCTATCATTAGACAAACTGAGGTAAGATACAAAAAGCAAAAGCAAATTCTTTTCACACCTGGACAAAACCCAATGTAATTTATAAATAGTAAATAATTTCTTGAAATATAATCATTGTATTGCATAACACTCATTTCATCATTAAGATATGTAATTGCCACACACGTGTTTAATGCTAATAAGGCATAGTTCAAAGCACGAAGAAATATTTCAGCACTATAACAATGCTAATAATAACAGACATGTACCCTAATATTATATATATTGTGGGAGACATTTTTTTATGGTTCTCCATGTTGAGACACAACGTCACAATCTAATATAAGATCTACTAATTTATGAGCACCCTTCTGTTTGCCTGAGCATCATGGGCATTATGCAAACCCAAAAATATTACTGAACTGGAGGCCATTGCTCATAAGCAATGCGCTAAGATTACTCAGGAATGCTGCCAGAAGCTGGTGTCTGGCTATGCATCTGGTTTACAGCAGGTCATAACGGCAAAAGGGTGCTCTACTAAGCACTATAGATGCTTGCCATGAAGTGGTTGAATAATTTTGAGACTGGAGAAGTCATTATGAGTTGCATTTTCAGTGGAATTTGGGAAAACCACTTGAACTATTTCAATTGCTTTTGTTTTATTTGTTCATTGCAAACAACTGAAAGTCTGTAAATTTTGACAATAAACCTGGTTTTCATTGAGGGTTGAATAATTTTGATTATAACTGCATACTTCACAAGTGTTTGTAGTGCCAATGTTATCCATACATAGATTTAAGGTTTTTTTCAGTCAAAGTGATTAGGATGTTGGCAGGAGATGGGCTAGATAGAACAGAGAATGATCAACTCACAAATGTACTAAAAGCACCTTGAGGGATGACCAAGACCCTTGCTAGTTACTTGCAGATCCTGACTCAGAAGAAGTGAGTTACAGTTCACGGAATCTCCAGTGTCCAGGCTGTGGCCTGCATGCTAACAATATAATGAGTGGATCTGAAAGAATGCTTGTAATCAATACAACTTTATTTCACAGTCAATACTGAGATCATGCTGTAATGACTTTACATTTTCACGTCAATATTTCATTAGTAGCAAAAAACAGAGAATATGAGAGCTCCAAGAACAGGCACAGGCTCAGACACACCTCAATAGCTTGCCTTTTGGTTAGTCCCCACTCAGGTCTCAAGGTTTTTTGCTCACTTGTGCCATTACACAGAGGACCTATTCCATTTACATATCATATATAACACAAGTGGTAATCACAATCTAAAGTGCACAGGGTGAAAATAACAAAACCATAAATAGAAACAAACTTTTCTTAACAAGTGAATTTGCTGCATCGAAGATTTCCTCTTGACTTCCAAAATGAATGTGTACAACAAAATAGGGGACATTCTGCTAAAAAGACAAAATGCAAGACAACATATGAACATATAACTGTGTATTAAACGTGCAAATCCAATTACTGCTGAGAGTTTATGGTGATCTAGACATCAGAGGAACAACTCATTTGATGGGAGATCTCTTACAGGGCATTATGGTTCACATCAGAATTGTGAGTGGCCAATTGGAATTCTACATTTTTAGCACTTTTCATACACAGTTATATGTTTTGTTGCCTTGCATTTTGTCTGTTTGTATATCAGACTGATCCCAAACATTATGGCCATCCAGACCTGAAATGTCAGCAAGGAACTTGGCATTTCAGATCTGGACGGACCTTATGGGTGGGATCAGTCTGATATACAAACAGTATACGTTCTCTGTGTAATGGTGCAAGTGAGCTAAAACAAGACCTCAGCGCTCTTGTGTACTCTATTTTTGGTTCACCGTGGAATAGAGTCAGGGGACATTTGTAGGGACAAGATGTATGAGAAGATTATTTATTATTATTGGCATTTATAAAGCATTTGGGGGAAAAGACAGCACAGTATATACAGACTAATACATAAGGTAGAGGGGACCCTGATCCAGTATACTTTACAATTTGTGTAAACAGAATATTGCTTATTATACAGAATATTGACAAATAATAAACACAAATTGATACAGAAGGAACAGAAGGACCGACCTGTGAGCTTACAATCTAGCAATTACAGTACTTTTATATAAAATGCTTAGCACGATGAATTAGATTAAATTCGGGTAGTGTCCCTTGTAATCTGTAAATACGGTATCATTTCTATTCAAGGAGACATGTTAACAATGATACAATGCAGATAATCATAACATGTAAAAAAGACCAATCAGACAACAAGATTTTCTTTTCAGCAGCTAGCAGTCAATCAGAGGAAAGTTTCAAAAAAACATCAACTCCTCGATTAAATAAGCGATGCCATGACAGAGGTTGTAATATTTTAAAGTATATGTCACTGGAGTGCTGCCAGTATGTAGATTTGTCAGACAGAGGCTATTGGAAATACAAGGTGCAACATCTTCAGTGCAATCTCCATCATTGTGACCTGCTCTGCATGACAGCATTGACAGAGGTATTTTCATTCCTACAAGAAACTCTATTTCCTGTGACGCTATTGTCACTAATAGCAACCAAGATGCATTATGAATGAACACGGGCTTATATAACCCTGCGGTCACTTGCAAACATCTCCAGGGATGTTGTACATATTCATCATACCCTGGCACTCTGGTCACCCTCAGATGCTACAGGCCACTGGGAGAGATCTCTCAGGTTACTTGCATGTTCTACATCCAAATCTTGTCCATCTCCAGTCCTGATTGAAGCCTTGTGTCAAAATCCTCTCACTGTCAGGAATTCAGCCACCCAACACTCATTCCTTATACAAATATATGGGTCTATTGGTATAAACAACAGCACTTTACGCACACTCAGACTGGGGCATTAGTTCAGCATACCCACACTTGCACCTTCTGGTTATGCTGGAATGCTACTCAGACCTAAACATCCCAGTCCAAAGGACAGGTACCCTGATATGGTTCCTGTTTGCCCAATGTACTTTCTTGATTGTGTCCTGATTACTTGGTTCAGAATTTGGTTTGTTTCTCATGGTTTCTGATCTGTGGTGTCCCTTGACTATATTATACTATTATTAAATACTCTGTACTCCTACTCATTGACTTGGCTCTGACTACTCTCTTGCTGTTTCATCTCAACAGAAGCGTTTCAGTTAACTCCAACCCTCCTAAGGATCACTTACACCTGACTGATGAATCATTCTTTCAGAATTGGTCTTACCTATTCTCTGCAAGTTGGGGTGAGTGATATACAATATCACAGGCAATCAATCCACACCTGGAAAATATTGAGATTGCATGCCATAAACTCATGCAAAAGTCTACACCAGGCATAGGCAACCTTCAGCACTCCAGATGTTTTGGACTACACCTCCCATGATGCTTTGTCAGCATTATGGGTGTAAGAGCATTATGGGGGATGTAGTCCACAACATCTGGAGTGCCAAAGGTTGCCTATTCCTGGTCTATACAGTGCTTGACTAGCAAAGGCCCTGCACCATTCTTGCCAGCTGCCTCACTCTGCAATACAGCGCCAACAAACATCCCCATAGAAAAATGGTTTGAGGATGCAGCCACAACCGTTGTATGCTAGTGGCCCTGGACATATTTGTAGCAAGCATAAATGTAATAGGAATACATGCATTAAAAAGGTAAAGCCAAATCAATATGGCCTATTTGTCATACTACTAATTTTTAGAACTCTTCTTCGAAAAACTAATTTAAAAAAAGTAAAATTATATTAATTCAAAATAAATAGATGCACATTTTATATATATATATATATATATATATATATCTTGTTGTCATCAATAATAAAATAAAAATACAAAATAAAAGTACAACTTTGGCACGTCACCACCTTTTTCTATTACATAGAATTATGCAATTTTTTTTAACGTGTGTTTTTTTCTTTGTTTTCTCTTCTACATGAATATTGAATGGGATGCTTGTCCAAAGATGAACGTGTTGATATAAATTATAACTATGTGTTGTGATTTTGTGTGGTTACCCACACTGTTTAGTTATGAACTGTCACATACTGCAAATTACAGTCCTCTGTTATCTCAGTAGAGAGATTCAAGATAGATAGATCTTTTTATTTTCAAAGATCAAAGATCCCCAAAGTCCAGATATTTACACTGAAGCTAATCCAATTCCATATCATTATTGATCAGAAGCAGACAATTTGCAAACCGCAGCTGAGGCTCCAGTTTGTCACATGACTTAACTGAAAGGTCACAGGAAATGACTTAGAGCACATGGCTAGGAACACAGCGTTACATGTGTTCATTTGTCTTACCCGTTTCCTCGTCTTGTCTTTAAGAAATGGTTTAATTATAGTGTACAGAGCATAAATGTACCAGGGTTGATTGACAAAGTGGATTCCTCCAAATCGAGCTGGGAAGCTGTCCTACAACAAAGAAACAGAAGTCTGTTATTTGACATCACAGGCTGGGCAGCTGGACAGAAAGGCAATCAATTATCCCAAGTACAGCTGTACCTCTGAAATAAATTACTAAGAAGCTTTAATAATAATGAGAAGAAAAAAGAATGTAATAATATATGACAAAATGGTACGTGCGGAAATTATATTGGCAGGAAACTAAAATAGAAATAAGTTAACTTTTTATTTAGCCTTTACATTTTTTTTTTTTTTTAAATGAATCATGGTAGAATTTACAGACACAATCAAGGTTAATTCTCAATGGAACACTCCAAAGGAAACCATTTAGTAGATATAACACCAAAAACCACATGCTTTAGGTTTCATAAATATGTTTTCGTGGTTGGAAAAAACAAGTTTACATTGGCTACATAACTTGTTTCTGCAGCTACAGTAAGACTTGCCATTAATGTCCAACAGACTCCCTCATTGTGAAGACTTGCAGACAAAACCCATGCATGCCACTGGCCAATCATAAACTTCTCAATGAGCTGTATTACAGCAAATGAATGGCCAGCACAGAGATCAGCAAAGTCCCTCACTTCTGCATTGAAATATAATTATAATCTGATTTACAGCCAGCAAGGTGTGAGAAAAGTGTTTTATAAAAGTGTTGATTTGTCTTAAAACATAGAATGTGACGGCAGATGAGAACCATTCGGCCCATCTAGTCTGCCCAATTTTCTAAATACTTTCATTAGTCCCTGGCCTTATCTTATAGTTAGGATAGCCTTATGCCTATCCCACACATGCTTAAACTCCTTTACTGTGTTAACCTCTACCACTTCAGCTCGAAGGATATTCCATGCATCCACTACCCTCTCAGTAAAGTAATACTTTCTGATATTATTTTTAAACCTTTGCCCCTCTAATTTAAGACTATGTCCTCTTGTTGTGGTAGTTTTTCTTCTTTTAAATATAGTCTCCTCCTTTACTGTGTTGATTCCCTTTATGTATTTAAATGTTTCTATCATATCCCTCCGTCTCGTCTTTCCTCCAAGCTATACATGTTAAGATCCTTTAACCTTTCCTTGTAAGTTTTATCCTGCAATCCATGAACCAGTTTAGTAGCCCTTCTCTGAACTCTTTCCAAAGTATCAATATCCTTCTAGAGATAATGTCTCCAGTATTGCGTACAATACTCCAAGTGAGGTCTCAACAGTGTTCTGTACAATGGCATGAGCACTTCCCTCTTTCTGCTGCTAATACCTCTCCCTATACAACCAAGCATTCTGCTAGCATTTCCTGCTGCTCTATTACATTGTCTATTACATCTGAAATAATTAATCCTAAATTCCTTTCCTCAGATGTTGAGGTTATGACTCTATAAAATATTCTGTACTCTGCCCTTGGGTTTTTACGTCCAAGATGCATTATCCACATTAAATGGCAGTTGCCACAACTCTGACCATTTTTCTAGTTTACATAAACCGTTTGCCATTTGGCTTCAGGGCCGGTGCAAGGATTTTTGATGCCCTAGGCAAAACAAAAATTTGCCCGCATTCCCCCTCCCCCTCATGTGACATCACAATACCCCACCAATATGATCTGCCATATGAACTAACGCCAGTGCTGCACACAGTGTGTATTTACATTGAAAAGTCTGCAGGGACACGCTACAGACACCAGAACCACTTCATTAAGCTGCTGTGGTTCTGGGGACTATAGTGTCCCTTTAATGTGAGGTAAATTAGAGATTAGTGTCACTAATAATATACTAGATTGCCCACTTACAACCAGATGAGGATGACGATGGGCTCTGGCTGCAGTACGGCTCCACTGGTCTGGTTTAGAACAGGCTGTCTGGTGGCTGTTTGTAACTGTGGTAAAAAAATTCAGTGTCATGGGAGAACGGGAAGCAGCTCCATTTTTTGTGCCCCTTACACAGCTCAAGATCTGGGCCCCAGGGCCTGACCGTGAGTATGCCTATAAGGCCCACCCATAAGTCCACCTACATGTTCCACCCATGAGTTCGCTCACAGGGAGTGGAGTGTATAGGGGATGTGTTACGTGTTAGTATAGAGGATCTAAAGTGTGTGCTTATGGAATGTAGTGTATAGGGATACCAATTTGTGTAGGTGATGAAGTGTGTGTGTGTGTGTGTGTGTGTAGTGGATGAAGTGTGTTTTTGTGTAAGGGATAGAAAGCCGTGTGTATTTGTGTGTAAGTGATGTACTATGTGTTTCTGGTTGTGTTTCCCTTCATTGTGTGAATCTGTGTTTGTATGTGTAAGGGATGCAAGGTGTGTTTCTGTATATGTAAGGAATGCAGTGTGTGTCTGTAAGGGGTGTATTGAGTGTGTGTAAGGGGTGCATTGCATGTGTGTAAGAGATGCATTTTGTGTTTATGTGTGTAAGGGATGGATTGTGTGTTTCTGTGTATGTGTGCAAGGGATGTGTGTGTGTGTGTGATGATGATGCATTGTATGTTTCTCTGTGCGTAAGGGAAGCATGGCATGTTTCTGTGTGTGTAGGGATGCATTGTGTGTCTCTGTGTATGTATAGGGAAGCATTGTGTGTGTAGTGTGAAAGAGAGAGTTTGTGGGGTAGGATAGGGGCTGAGTCCTACCAGCCTCTTTGTGCTTGTCTTTCCCCCCCTTCCACAGCCTCTCTCCCCTCTTGTCCCTTCCTGCTCTCCCCTGCCCTATTGTACCTTAGTGATCTCCCCTGCCCCACTGTCCCTTAGTGATCTCCCCTGTCCCTTAGTGATCTCCCTTCCCGCTTTCCTGTAGTGCTCTCCCTTCCCGTTTCTTAGAGCTCTCCCCTCCTGTCTCCTAGTGCTCTCTCCTACCCCCTTTAGAGCCCTCCCCTGCCCCCTCTTAGAGTTCTCCCTTGTGTCCCATAGAGCTCTTCTCACCCCTTAGTGGTCTCTCTTCTCCTCCCCTGTCACTTAGTGGTCTCTCCTCTCCCCCACCCCATTACTGGTCTCTCTCCCCCCCCCAGTGGTCTCTACTCTCCTCCCCCCCCTCAGTAGTCTCTACTCTCCTCCCCCTCTTTCCATTAGTGATCTCTCCTCTTCCCCTTAGTCATCTCTGCTCTCCTCTGCCCCCCATTGTCTCCTCTCTCCCCCACCCCTATTGGTCTCTCCTCTCCCCCTTTCCATTTATCGTCTCTCCTCCCCCCTCCTCCCATAGTGGTCTCTCCACTCCCCCCTTCATTGTCTCTCCTCCCCCCACCCTTAGTGGTCTTGTCTAACCCCCCCTCACCTAGTGGTCTCTCCTCCACCCCACCCTCTCCTAGTGGTCTCTTCTCTCCCCCCACCTCTCCTTATTTGACTCTGCTCCACCCCCCTTCCTCCCTTAGTGGTCTCTCCTCAACCCCTCCCCACCCTCCCTTAGTGCTCTCTCCTCACCCCCCTTCTCTCTTCCCCCCTCTCCCTTAGTGGTCTCTCCTCACCTCCCTCCCATAGAGGTCTCTCCTCCCCCACTCCCCTCCCTCAGTTGTCTCTCCCCTACACCTCCTTCCTCAGTGGTCTCTCCTTCACCCCCCTCCCTCAGTGTTTTTTTCCCCCGTTCTCCTCCCCCCCTCCCCTACCTCTGTTTTATGGTGGCCGAGCTCCGGTTCGCAGTACAGTAGCTTCTGTTTCCTGTACCCAGCCGGACTGACAGCAAGTGCTCACTGAGTGAGCACTTCCTGTCAGTCCGGCCACGTACAGGAAATGGATGTTACTGTACCGTGGACTGGAGCTCGGCCACATTACACTGAGGTACTGGCAGGAGGGAGCGCTCTGCGCTTCCCTCCTGCTGAATCCTCTTTCCTTGCGTGCTCGGGCCGCTGCGCCCTCATGGACACGCCGGCCCGGGCAGTGCTGTAGCCACCTGAGGCTCTCTATAGAGCTCTCAGGCAGCTGCAGCATTTAAGGGGATGGCGCTCCTGGCGCCCCTTCCTAAGGGGCACCCTAGGTGACTGCCTAAGTTACCTATAAGAAGCGACAGCCCTGTTTGGCTTATCCCTCCTGGAACATCAACCTTATTACATACAGTTGCAAGAAAAAGTATGTGAACCCTTTGGAATGATATGGATTTCTGCACAAATTGGTCATAAAATGTGATCTGATCATCATCTAAGTCACAACAATAGACAATCACAGTCTGCTTAAATCAATAACACACAAAGAATGAAATGTTGCCATGTTTTTATTGAACACACCATGTAAACATTCACAGTGCAGGTGGAAAAAGTATGTGAACCCTTGGATTTAATAACTGGTTGAACCTCCTTTGGCAGCAATAACTTTAACCAAACGTTTCCTGTAGTTGCAGATCAGACGTGCACAACGGTCAGGAGTAATTCTTGACCATTCCTCTTTACAGAACTGTTTCAGTTCAGCAATATTCTTGGGATGTCTGGTGTGAATCGCTTTCTTGAGGTCATCCCACAGCATCTCAATCGGGTTGATGTCAGGACTCTGACTGGGCCACTTCAGAAGGCGTATTTTCTTCTGTTTAAGCCATTCTGTTGTTGATTTACTTCTATGCTTTGGGTCATTGTCCTGTTGCAACACACATCTTCTGTTGAGCTTCAGCTCGTAGACAGATGGCCTTAAGTTCTCCTGCAAAATGTCTTGATAAACTTGGGAATTCATTTTTCTTTCTATAATAGCAATCCGTCCAGGCCCTGACACAGCAAATCATCCCCAAACCATGATGCCCCCACCACCATACTTCACAGTTGGGATGAGGTTTTGATGTTGGTGTGCTTCCAAACAACTCAACTTTGGTTTCATCTGTCCACAGAATATTTTGCCAGTACTGCTGTGGAACATCCAGGTGCTCTTGTGCAAACTTTAAACGTGCAGCAATGTTTTGTTTGGACAGCAGTGGCTTCCTCTGTGGTATCCTCCCATGAAATCCATTCTTGTTTAGTGTTTTACGTATTGTAGATTCGCTAACAGGGATGTTAACATTTGCCAGTGACTTTTGTAAGTCTTTAGCTGACACTCTAGGATTCTTCTTCACCTCACTGAGCAGTCTGCGCTGTGCTCTTGCAGTCATCTTTACAGGACAGCCACTCCTATGGAGAGTAGCAGCAGTGCTGAACTTTCTCCATTTATAGACAATTTGTCTTACCGTGGACTGATGAACAGCAAGGTTTTTGGAGATACTTTTAAAAACCCTTTCCAGCTTTATGCAAGTCAACAATTCTTAATCGTAGGTCTTCTGAGAGCTCTTTTGTGCGAGGCATCATTCACATCAGGCAATGTTTCTTGTGAAAAGCAAACCCAGAACTGGTGTGTGTTTTTTATAGGGCAGGGCAGCTGTAACCAACACCTCCAATCTCATCTCATTGATTGGACTCCAGTTAGCTGACATCTCACTCCAATTAGCTCTTGGAGATGTCATTAGTCTAGGGGTTCACATACTTTTTCCACCTGCACTGTGAATGTTTACATGGTGTGTTCAATAAAAACATGGCAAGATTTCATTCTTTGTGTGTTATTAGTTTAAGCAGACTGTGATTGTCTATTGTTGTGACTTAGATGATGATCAGATCACATTTTATGACCAATTTGTGCAGAAATCCATATCATTCCAAAGGGTTCACATACTTTTTCTTGCAACTGTATCTTAGTATCATCATGTCAGGATCGGGACAGGGATCCAACACGCAGAGTACAAACAGTAGACAGATACATATACCGGACCTTAGAATGGCCGGACTAACGTACATAGACAGTAGAGAATGGTCAGAGACAAGCCGAGTTCGAGGGAACGAGAAGACAGGTAAGCGAGAGACAAGCCGGGTCAAAGGGATACAGAGATAAGCGAGGTAGTACAAACAAGCCGGGTCAGAACCAAAGAGATAACTAGAATACAAGAGCACTGAGTGACTAGACTGGCTAGAACCACGACAGGGCAATGAGCAATAGCGAGAAGCTCTATTAAATACCCTGGCTCTAGAGAATAATCACGCTTCCGACGAGTCCTGATTAGTCTCTGACAATTGACTGACAGGTCGGTCCGGGTTGGCGTCATGACGTCGACTACTGAGCGTCGTGTCATAAAGGGAAGTGGATCCCTCGCGGCCGGCGTGTAAGTGACCGAGAGGACCGCGAGGAACGGGAGAAAGAGTCCCTCTGGGAGGATAAACGTCCAAGTCTCTCACCTCCTCTGAGGTGGAGACTACAGGTACCCTGACAGTACCCCCCCTCTCAGAAACGCCCACCGGGCGGAAGGAACCGGGACGAGATAGAAAGCGGGAGTGAAAAGCCCTGCGGAGACGAGGAGCATGTACATCCTCTTGAGGTACCCAACTCCTCTCTTCAGGACCATATCCCTTCCAGTCGACCAGATATTGTAATCTCCCCCGGGAGATACGAGAATCGATGATGGAGTTGATCTCGTACTCCTCCTGACCCTCCACCTGGACAGAGCGAGGAGAGGATTCCTTGGAGGAGAATCTGTTACAGACCAGCGGTTTCAGCAATGAAACATGAAAGGAATTAGGGATGCGTAAGGCAGATGGAAGAGCTAGACGATACGCAACCGGGTTAATTCGAGTCAGGACCCTGTAAGGCCCAATATAACGGGGAGCGAATTTCATGGAAGGCACCTTTAAACGAATGTTTCTTGTACTCAACCATACTTTGTCGCCCGGAACAAAAACCGGAGCCGCCCTTCTACGTTTGTCAGCGTGTTTCTTAACCAGTATAGAATTGTGCAGAAGAATTTGTCGAGTCTGATCCCACAACTTCCTCAAATTGGCAACATGAACATCAACCGACGGTACTCCTTGGGAAGGAGAAACCGTGGGAAGAATGGATGGATGAAAGCCATAATTCATGAAGAAGGGGCTTGAATGAGTAGAATCACAGACAAGATTGTTGTGCGCAAACTCCGCCCAAGGAATCAAACCGACCCAATCGTCCTGGTGTTCGGAAACAAAACAACGTAAATATTGTTCGATTTTCTGGTTGGTGCGTTCGGCAGCTCCGTTAGACTGAGGATGATAGGCAGATGAGAAATTCAATTTGATGCCCAGTTGAGAACAGAAGGATCTCCAAAAACGGGAAACAAATTGGGAACCTCTGTCAGATACAATTTGAGAGGGTATCCCATGTAAACGAAAAATCTCCCTCGCGAATATTTCTGCCAATTCAGGAGAAGATGGAAGTTTAGGCAAGGGAACGAAGTGAGCCATCTTGGTGAATCTGTCAACCACAGTGAGGATAACAGTCTGTTTTTTAGAGATAGGCAAATCAACAATGAAGTCCATAGCCAAACAGGACCATGGCTTCTCGGGGACCTCTAGGGGATGTAGAAATCCACATGGAAGCGTATGAGGTTGTTTGGTCTTAGTACAGACCTCACACGCACCGACGAAATCTTTAACATCCCTACGTAAAGCAGGCCACCAGAAATCTTTAGAGATCAAAGCACACGTCTTGCGAATGCCAGGATGCCCAGCCACCTTGCTGTTGTGGAAATACTGTAGCAGTTCCAGTTGGAGAGCAGGAGGAACGAAGTGTCGACCCCCAGGAGTCTGTTTAGGAGCCAGGTGCTGTAGCTTTATGATCTCGGCAAGCAACGGAGAATGAATCCTGAGATTCGTGTTGGCGATAATATTGCATTTAGGAACTATGCAAGACAGAACCGGTTCAGATATAGTAGAAGGTTCATATTGGCGAGACAAAGCATCGGCTTTAGAGTTCTTCGAACCAGGTCTATAAGTAAGCACGTAGTTGAAGTGAGTAAGGAATAAGGACCATCGAGCTTGCCTGGCGGACAGGCGCTTAGCTTCCCCAATATAGGACAAGTTCTTGTGATCCGTTAAGATGGTAACAGGATGTAAGGTCCCCTCCAATAAATGTCTCCACTCCTTTAAGGCCATAATGACCGCTAGCAGTTCCCTATCACCGATGTCATATCTGCTCTCAGGCCCAGATAGTTTCTTGGAAAAAAAACCACACGGGTGTAACGGTTTATCCACCCCTAACCTTTGCGACAAGACAGCACCTACGCCCGTCTCAGAGGCGTCAACTTCGAGTAGGAACGGCAGAGTCGTATCAGGATGGACTAAAATTGGGGCAGAAGCAAAAAGTTCCTTGAGAGTTTTGAAAGCAACTAGAGCTTCGGTAGACCAAGTCTTAGTGTCAGCTCCCTGTTTGGTCATATTAGTAATAGGCGCAATAATAGAAGAGTATCCCTTAATGAAGCGCCTATAATAATTGGAGAACCCAATAAACCTCTGAATAGCCTTGAGTCCCTTAGGCAATGGCCAATCTAAAATAGATTGGAGTTTGTCAGGGTCCATCTTAAAGCCTTCCCCAGAAATCACGTAACCAAGAAAGTTTATCTGAGACTGGTCAAAACTACATCTCTCCAATTTACAGTATAACCCATGTTGCAGAAGTTTGTGTAATACCTTTCTGACCTGTCTGTGGTGGGTCTCAATCTCTCTAGAGTGTATCAGTATGTCATCCAGATACACAATGACACAATCATGTTGAAATTCCCTAAGAACTTCATTAATCAAATCTTGAAATACAGCAGGTGCATTACAGAGACCAAAAGGCATGACCGTGTATTCATAGTGCCCATAGCGGGTATTGAACGCTGTCATCCACTCGTGCCCTTTCTGGATTCTCACCAAGTTATACGCCCCTCTGAGATCTAACTTGGTGAAAATTTTAGAGCTTTTTAGACGATCAAACAGCTCGGTAATCAAAGGAATCGGGTAGGCATTTCTAATGGTTATCTTATTAAAAACCTTGGTAGTCAATGCAAGGTCTTAGTGTACCATTCTTCTTTTTAACAAAAAAAAACCCAGCCCCGGCAGGAGAGGAAGATCTCCTAATGAATCCTTTGTCTAGATTCTCACGGATGTATTCCTCTAAAACTAAGTTCTCATTAGTGGATAGAGGATATACATTGCCCCTCGGAGGCATAGTACCAGGTAGTAGATTAATCTTACAGTCAAAGGACCTGTGGGGAGGTAGAGTATCGGCATTCTTTTTGTCGAATACTGCTTTTAAGTCCAGATACAGAGGCGGAATCTGTCCATCTGTAGACTGGATAGAATTACTTGGTGTGTTAACTACACACAATGGAGAAACCTTCCTTAAACATCTCTCCTGACAACCCTGACCCCATGAGAGTATCTCCCCTAACTCCCAATCAATGACAGGATTATGTTTCTTTAACCATGGGTACCCCAGGACTATGGGAACAGAAGGAGACGAAATAAGCATAAGAGATAAGTCTTCCTCGTGTAATATACCAACAGTTAAGTTAACGGGCATGGTCTCACGAAAAATGACAGGCTCGAGTAGAGGTCTACCATCTATGGCCTCAACGGCCAAGGGAGTATCCCTTAACTGGGATGGGATAGCGTGTTTAGTAGCAAAGACTTGGTCGATAAAATTCTCGGCAGCTCCGGAATCTATCAGAGCCATAGTCTTTAGTACTCCCTTTTTACAAGTTAAGGAAATGGGTAGCAGAAGCCTGTGATCCTTATAATTATGAGTAGAGGACAAAATAGAAACACCCAAGGCCTGTCCTCTAGAGAAACTTAGGTGTGAGCGTTTCCCGAGCGACTAGGACAATTTAGGCGTACATGACCTCTAACTCCACAATACATACACAATCCCTCCCTTCTCCTGTACTGTCTCTCCTCTTCTGAGAGACGAGTATTGCCTATCTGCATAGGTTCTGGAAACAGTGGGGTTGTGGATTCAGGAATTTGAAATGAGGGAGCTAGTCTGAGGGAAGGTCTAAGGCTCCTCTCTCGAGTGTTCTGTCTCTCTCTTAAACGTTCATCAATACGAGAGATGAACGAAATTAAATCTTCCAAATTTTCAGGAAGTTCTCTAGTAGCAACCTCGTCAAGGATTACATCGGATAACCCGTTTAAAAATACATCCATATAAGCCTGTTCGTTCCACTTAACCTCTGACGCCAAGGACCTTAACTCTAGTGCATAATCCACAAGTGTTCGGTTCTCTTGTCTAAGGCATAACAATAATCTAGCTGCATTGACCTTTCTGCCAGGAGGGTCAAAAGTTCTTCTAAAAGCAGCTACAAAGGCATTATAATTATATACTAACGGATTATCATTCTCCCATAATGGATTGGCCCATCTCAGAGCTTTCTCAACAAGTAAGGTGATAATAAATCCAACTTTCGCCCTATCAGTAGGATAGGAGCGGGGTTGTAGTTCGAAGTGGATACTAATCTGGTTTAAAAAACCACGACACTTCTCAGGTGAACCACCATAACGTACTGGTGGGGTAATACGGGAAGAGGCACCTACAGTGGCTACCTCTAGGCCTGAACTTACAGAGGAAATAGAAGTAGTCCGAGTCTCCTCTGGTGGGTTATTAGCACGAGATAATAACGCCTGTAGTGCTAAGGCCATCTGATCCATTCTGTGTTCCATGGCGTCAAACCTGGAATCAGCGGGACCAACCTGACTGTTTGTACCTGCAGGATCCATTGGCCCTGTCGTAATGTCAGGATCGGGACAGGGATCCAACACGCAGAGTACGAACAGTAGACAGATACGTATACCGGACCTTAGAATGGCCGGACTAATGTACATAGACAGTAGAGAATGGTCAGAGACAAGCCGAGGTCGAGGGAACGAGAAGACAGGTAAGCGAGAGACAAGCCGTGTCAAAGGGATACAGAGATAAGCGAGGTAGTACAAACAAGCCGGGTCGGAACCAAAGAGATAACTAGAATACAAGAGCACTGAGTGACTAGACTGGCTAGAACCACGACAGGGCAATGAGCAATAGCGAGAAGCTCTATTAAATACCCTGGCTCTAGAGAATAATCACGCCTCCGACGAGTCCTGATTAGTTTCTGACAAATGACTGACAGGTCGGTCCGGGTTGGCGTCATGACGTCGACTACTGAGCGTCGTGTCATAAAGGGAAGTGGATCCCTCGCGGCCGGCGTGTAAGTGACCGAGAGGACCGCGAGGAACGGGAGAAACAGTCCCTCTGGGAGGATAAACGTCCAAGTCTCTCACCTCCTCTGAGGTGGAGACTACAGGTACCCTGACACATCAGCAAAAAGACATAACTTACCATCGAGACGTTCTGCAATATCATTAATAAAAATATTAAAGAGAATGGGTCCAAGTACAGATCCCGGAGGTACCCCACTGGCGACAAAACCATGCTTTGAATATACTCTATTGACTACAACCCTATGTTGCCTATCACTCAGCCAATGTCTTGACATTCAACAATATTGGAATGCAAACTTAAAGATTGCAGTTTATTGATAAGCCTTCTATGTGCAATAGTGTCAAAAGCCTTATTGAGCAATATCTCCTGCACCACCCTGATCTATTATTTTAGTTACCCAATCAAAACAATCAATAAGATTAGTTTGGTATGGTCCCCCTGAAGTAAACCCATGTTGTCTCTGATCTTCAAATCTATGTGATTTTAGATGTTCAATAATCCTATCCTTTAACATGGTTTCCATTACTTTCCCCACTACTAAAGTAAGGCTTACTGGCCTATAGTTGCCCAACTTCTCCCTACTACCTGTCTTGTGAATGGGCACAACATTCGCTAACTTCCAATCTTCTGGGACTACTCCTGTTAACAATGATTGGTTAAATAAATCTGTTAATGGTTTTGCTAGTAAGCTCTTTTAATAACTTTGGGTGCATTCCATCAGGCCCCATTGACTTATTTGTCTTTACTTTTTACACTTCAAATAGAACTTCTTCCTCTGTAAACTCACATGTAACAAATGACTAATTTGTCCTTTTTCCTGAGGTCCATTTCGTTCATTTTCATCTGTAAATACTGAACAAAAATATTAATTGGGGCAGTCAGCTAGACCTTTATCCCCTTCTACATACCTTCCTTCTTTTGTTTTTAATCTAACTAATCCTTGTTTTGCTTTCCTTTTCTTATTTATGTATCTGAAAAAATGTTTTGTCACATTTTTTTACTAACTGTGCTATTTTGTCTTCTGTGTGTGATTTGGAAGTTCTTATAAATTACTTAGCCTCTTTCTGTCTAATTGTATAGATCTGTCTATCTTCCTCACTCTGTTTTTTTTTTTTTTTTTACTTCTTTTGTAATTTTCTGTTGCCTTCAGCAGTGCAACTTTTAAATAATTCAATTATGGTGTGACTCAGTCACTAGATCACAGATCATGCAGGAGGCAGCATTTCAGCAACATGGTGGAACAGTACGTGTGCACTGATGGGTCTGCCCCATTCAACTTTTGGGTCTCCAAGTTGGGCACATGGCCGGAGCTTGCCCTTTATGCCTTGGAGGTGCTGGCCTGCCCTGCAGACACTGTATTTTCTGAACGTGTGTTTAGCATGGCAGGGGGCGTTATCACAGACAAGCGCAGTCACCTGTCCACAGCCAACGTGCACAAGCTCACATTTATTCAAATGAACCAGGCATGGATCCCACCAGACTTGTCTGAACCTTGTGCAGAATAGACATTTATACCAGCCTCACCCAGCCATTGTTATACTCAAGTGCACTTATTCTTTGTTTTCTTTTTTTATATGTCCCAATATTTTGGGGGCTACCCAAATAAAAAATAAATAAAAAAAAAACAGTGTTGGCTTCCTCCTCCTCCTCCTCCACCGCTGCTTCCACCTACACCGCCACGGTGTATACCCAGATATAACTAAGCTGCTGCAGAAAGTGCGGGCCATCTGTGCGCACTTTCTGTGTTCTCACCCTGCTGCGGCTTGCCTGTTTGCGCTGCAGCGTAACTTCGGCCTTCCCGCTCACCGCCTCATGACTGTGCAAGCAGCCGCAGGCGATAGTGGAGTTTCAGCTGCAGCACGCACGGGTCAATCGCTCTGCGGAACAGAGTTTTCTTTTTTTATATGTCCCAATATGTTGGGGGCTTCCCATTAATTAAAAACAAACAAACAAACAAAAAAACAGTGTTGGCTACCTCCTCCTCCTCCACTGCTGCTTCCACCTACACCGCCACAGTCACCGCCTCCTCAACCTATGGGTCACTTAGTATAAGATATGTACACAATAGCAGAGGATTGGGAAGGCCTTTTCTCCATGCATCAGGAGTTGAGCTCAGTTTGAACAATGAAAAAGAATACCCTGTGTCAGGGCTCCGCGGGCGGCTGTGAGGGGAGGCTGCAATCCTCTTGCAGCACTCACCCTCGGTCCCCTCTCCCCTTACCTGTCAGCGAGCGGCGTCCTCTCTTCTTGACAAGCCGATCGCGTCCTCCTCCCCTCCTCCCAGCGGCAGCATGTATAACGCTGAACGCTGGGAGCCGGCACAAATATCTGAACGCCGGGGTCACTCATGTGACCCGGCGTTGAAGCTACAGCACAATAATCACAGTGGGAGGTATAGATATCCCCCACGTGTGATTGTTAATTCTAATTGGAAGTTATCCAATCAGAATTAAGCACAGGATTTAAATACTTACCTTTCCTGTCTCTCAGTGCCCTGTTGTGGTCTTTGTTACCTGTATTGCTTTTTGCTCGTGTGTCTCTCTGGTTACCGTATATTTGGCTTGTTATTCCGATTCTCCTGCTTTCTCCATTGTAGCAGTACTTACCCTCTCCAGGGGCCGGCCGGGGTCCTCTCTTCTCGCCGCGCGTGGTCCTGCTCCTGCACGAGCCGCGTGCGGCTCGTCCGACGACGTGATCAGGAAGGCGGGCATTGACCGCGAGAAGCGGTCATGTGTCCCGCCTGACACTAAGAGCGCGCCGCGTGTGTCGGGCGCGCTCTTAAAGGGACAGTGGGAGACAAAATTAGAATCAGTCTCCCATTGGCCCCTGTCATGCCACGTTCCCCATACACTCACTCGTTGGGGGCGTGGATATGACAGGGGCCAATCAAAGTGAACACTAGGGTATTTATACTCACCTGTTTCCTTTGTACCTTGCCCTATCGTGGTTTCTGTTCAGTTCCCTTTAGTGCTTGTATCGTTCAGTTGTTTTTTTGGTGCTTGACCTTGGCTTTGTTCCTGACTCTGTTCTCTCTTTATCCTTGCTTGTCTATCCGCCGGTTTGCTCTCCTGTGTACCAGTCCCTGGCTTGTTCTACTTTATGCTGTCTCTCCGTTCCCTTGACCTCGGCTTGTTCTGGACTCTGTCTTTTCTTGTACTCGTCTAAGTCCGGCCATTCTAAGGTCCAGTAAGATGAATCCTGTTTCTTGTCTCTTGACTATCTGGACTATTCCTGCGTGTTGAGGTATATTACCGTGACATCCATTCCTTTGACCTCGGCTTGTTTCTCGTTCTCCTGTTTTCTGGCTCCCTTTACTTGGCTTTTCTCCTGATATTCTAAGTGTGCTTAACCCGGCCATTCTAAGGACCGGTACTGCACCCTTTACTATCTGTGACCTGTTAGCGTGTTAGGTTCCCGAATCGTGACACCCTGCACTCCAACCCTCTCTCAAACGGATAATTCTGGTGATCCTCCTGACAGCCATGCTTTAGATTTTGATTTATGTTCTTCCAAAGCTAAAATCAAAGATTCCATCTAGTGCTATTTTATGGCTCAGCTGTATTTTAAATGTTTAGGTATTTTAAGTTATTTCCCTATTCACATTTGTTTGCAGGGCACTTGTCCTACTCTTATCCCCATTTTACTTCCTTTTGCAGCCCTCTAGCCCTTTCCAGGACTTTTTTTCAAAGTTCGCCCGAACCCACCGGACCCGAACATCCAGGTGTCCGCTCAACTCTAGACATTAGTACTCACTAAGCTCTCAATTTGATATAGCAGATGCAACTAATCTTATTTATTTCAATTCACTTCAACTCAACTAATAGAATTTATCAGAGATTCACTGTATTCAATAACTGAACTGAACCCAAATTGCGTTCAGTTAATCATTAACAGTTTTAAAATAAATAAATACATTTCATGGCAGCTGTGAGATTCATTTAAAAATTGCTTGAGTTGAATACCAACTGAATGTCAGCTAAATGCCTTGGTATGAGAACAAAAATATAGTATGGTAAGAGTAGGGTTGGTATATTTAGGGCTAGTGCATTGTAGAAACACCCAAGTCTGAATTAAGGAAATAGGACAAAATAAATTAAAGGGACACTATAGTCACTAGAACCACTACAGTTTAATGTAGTGTTTCTGGTATCTATAGCATGTCCCTGCAGTATGAGCAGGGGCGTATTAGCCGCGAGGCAAACAAAGCATTTGCCTTGGGCGGCATTTTCCAGGGGGCGGCAAAAAAGCCGCCCCCAAATGCCCAAGGCAAATGTCTTGTTAGCCTTGCGGCTAACAGACATGCTGTGCGGTCGGGCGGCGCTGGTGGGCGACTGGCGAGGGAGCACTTCCTCTGAGCTGTCTGCTCAGCTCCCTCGCGCGCCGCAGCACAAAACCAGGATACACCACTGAGTATGAGCACTGTAAACACTGCCTGAGCAAAGCTCATGCATTTTGCCATGCATGAATAATAGATGATGCTTTCTTATGGGAAAGGAATTGATTGACCGAGATCAACGTTTGATGATCTCGGCCATGGAGGTGAAGCCAGCTGCATCGAGACCAGTGCAGCATGGGAGAAAGATGAGTTTAAAGGGAAACTATAGTGCTAGGAAAACAAAGTTGTGACCTATAATGCCACTCTCCCTTACCATTCCTGGTTGACTGCTACTAGAGGTGGAGTTAACCCTGCAAGGTAATTATTGCAGTTTATAAATAACTGCAGTAATTATAATTGCACAGTTAAGGGGATTGGGAAAGTGCACCCAGACCACTTCATTGAGCTGAATTGGTCTGTGTGCCTATGGTGTCACTTTAAATACCTTATTTCTCCACATAGTAGGACTGGTCACCTAAATATTTATTTTAACACTAAAGTGTCAGAAATACATGTTTATGCTATAGTGTTCCTTTAAGAAGCTTCAACGGACATTCGACCATTTGTAAATTTCCAAATTAGCAAACAAATTAGGTCAGTAGCCTGATTTCAGCAGCTGACTGAATAGCAGCCAAAGTGTAGTGGAAATATTGCTGAACTACTTGAATTTTCGTTTTGGTGAATAGCTGTATGCTTTTCAAATAACGATGGTTTGGTTTAACCCCTTAAGGACACATGACGTGTGTGACATGTCATGATTCCCTTTTATTCCAAAAGTTTGGTCCTTAAGGGGTTAAACCACCACATATGGACAACCAACTACCACGTGTCTCCTATCCTGTGGTTAGTGAATAGACCTCTTTGTGCCCAGGTCATTTTAAAATTCTAAATCATTGTGGGGTTCAGGGGTGTTGCCAGGTTCCCAAAACACCCAAGGAAAACTTAAGGACCCCTACACTGACAAAGAGGTATGTGTGTGTGGACTTAACTGAATTGTGATTCATTTTTTACATTTTTAATATGAACTTAAATTTAAAAGGAGCGTCACGTGATAGAAAATGATTAACACCACTATATGTGACTTTCAGTGTTTTATTTAAGTGTGTAATTTCCAGAGATATTATTCCCCTTTACACGAAAAAAGATGAGTTAGACAATTATGAAGGGTGTGTCCACCATACCACTGAACTCAACCTTGTTGGCTTAGCTTCACACTAGATCTCTATAAAACATTTATATTAATGGGATAATAACAAATAGAAGCTATGAGGAGCTTTGATAAATACATCTCATGGTACTGAATGCTATGTTTGATGACATTCACTGTAATTTCAGAAGAAATATCAAATATAGCCTAAATTTTCCAATGTCTGCAGGTGAAATGTTATTTAAAAAAAAAAAACCAAACAAACAGGATTTATGCAGGAAATATCTCAATTTAGCTGCACTCAATGGAATATAATTGAAAGTCACTTCACAGATCATAAACCATAAATTGTAGTCCTAAAGTAGCAGCTTCCAATTTACACAAGAATTATTTTCAATATCAGTATTCTAAACAGATAAAAAAAAAAAGCAAACAAAAAACATTTCTATTAAGTGTTCTAATGTCACATTTTCAAAGCTAGACTTTGAGAACAATGCAACCAGCATTTCAATGCCTCGTTCTTTGTTTGTGTTCTCCTTTAGATAGTCCCTTGAGACCCCAGGAAAGCCATTTGAGCGAATGTGCCTTACATATAAATAATGTTAGCGCATAATAAATTGAGAACACTACTTCCCACTGAATAACTTAAGCTGACTCATAATAGAGAATTTCACCTTACAGCAATACTATAAAGAAGTTAAAATAGGCCCGTTGTTTTAACAATTTATTTTTATATAAAGTTAAGTAATGCATTTAAAATATGCAAAAAAAAAAAAAATGAATCCAGAATAATAGATACTCATATTTAAAGTTGCCGCATTTACAATAACCTCCAAAACTTAGCACTACCAAGACAATGGAGTGGTCAGCCAATCAGGATACAACAATTATTTTCTATGGCAGCTTTCAAGCAGCTGCGTCCCATACATTTCTGCACACTAGGACCTTATGAATAGAGCAATGATTTCTGGAACTTGTAGTTCAGTTATCAGCTTTTCACATATAAAAGCCATTAGCTCAGTCATTACACCACACTGTTGTTTCTGAGGGAGGGACACAAAGAGAGCTGTTACTGTACTGCAGTTACTGTTACAGTACTGCAGTAATCAGCAAATATTAAAGGGACACTATAGTCACCAGAACAACTACAGTTTATTGCATGTGTTCTGGTGAGTATAATCATTACCTACAGGCTTTTTGCTGTAAACCGTGTCTTTTCAGAGAAAATCCAGTGTTTACATTACAGCCTAGTGATAACTTAAGTGGCCACTCCTCAGATGGCTGCCAGAGATCCTTCCTGGGTCATGGCTGCCTAAAATGCATCCAAACATTCAGTATCTCCTCCCTCTGCATGCAGACACTGAACTTTCCTTATAGAGATTCATTGATTCAATTCATCTCTATGAGGAGAGGCTGATTGGCCAGGGCTGTGTTTGAATTGTGCTGGCTCTGCCCCTGATCTGCCTCCTTGGAAGTCTCAGCCAATCCTATGGGGAAGCATACCCTTAAGTATTTTATTAAGGGTAGACAAAGCAGGATAGTCAACATTTTTGCCAAAACTATACAAAACTGAAAATGCATACAATATATTAGAATTTAGAACAATAGCTATAAAACGGCTAAAATCTTATTTGGTTCCTGGAGTGTCCCTATAAATTAACATAACACGTTAATTCTCAAAGCAGCACACCTTAATCCCTAGATGATTCTCACGTTCCCACAAAACTTTGTTTGGTTAATAAATCCATATGATTGTTGTATATAATGGAACAAACTGACAAATGCTGGTGATAATACCATCTCATATCTATGTCAACATCACGCCCTGAGCATGTTTCTGTAGAATCACTATATCGCCGCTGAATATATTAGCTGTGTGACCTGTATACTAATCTGCTGAAATTATTGAGATTTAGGCTTCCTATTGATTATTATGTTTAGAACTTGTATGTACTCAGATCTCTTAGGATTGTCAAAGGTAACCCCAAAGGACATTCAGTGTGTTTTCGATGAAGTTTAACTTGGGAAATTAATATTCTAGTAGTATTGTACATATTCTGTTAATCTAGTTGATGAACCTATGAAATGCTTTATTAGTTTAACTGAAATTCTATATATCTCTGAAAACTAAAATATGTTTAAAAGTTTACACTGAGTGCTTGTTCTTGTTAATAAGGTGGCTATATTGTGTTATTGCTAGCAAGTTATAACCTAGGTAATTGCAACACTCAATAGGGACTTCTCTATTCTCATTGTGAGAAATGTGGATTTGACTTTTGTTTGTGTTTGTTTGCTTGTCTTTCTTTTAAGTGTCAGTGCAAATCAGGGGCGGATCCAAAACCTAATCTCAGGAGGGGCACTGGCAGATTTAAAAAAAAAACAATCCAGGCACAATAACCACTTCAGCTCTCTGTAGTGGTTATGATGCTATGAGTGTCATTGCTCCCTCCCAGAGTAAATAGTCAAACCGTTTTAAAAACAGTTTGACAACTTACCTGGGGTCTGCCGGGATAGGGGCAGTAGTGTATGTGTGAGGGGTGACGTGTGTGTGTGTGTGAGGGGTGACGTGTGTGTGAAGGGTCAGTGTGTGAAGGTCAGTGTGTGTGTGTGAGGGGTGACATGTGTGAAGGGGCAGTGTGTGAGGGTCAGTGCTTGTGTGTGTGTGTGTTTATGTATGTGTGGGGCAGTGTGTGTGAGGGGTGTAGTGTGTGTGTGTGAGGGGTGCGGGGTGTGTGAGGGGTGTGCAGTGTGCGAGGGATAAAGTGTGTGTGTGTTAGGGGTGCAATGTGTGTAGGGGGTGTAGTGTGTGTGTGTGTATGAGGTGCAGTGTGTGAGAGGTGCAATATGTGTATTTGGGCAGTGTATGTGAGATGTGCAGTGTTTGTAAGGGGTTGCAGTGTGTGTGTGAGTGGTGCAGTGTGTATGGCGGCAGTGTGTTTTTGAGGGGGTAATGTGTGTATGTGGCAGTGTGTATATTGGGGCAGTGTGTATGGGGGGGGGCACTGTGTTTGTGTGTGGTGCAGTGTGTTTGTGTGTGGTGCAGTGTCTGACAGTATAAGTAGTTATTTCTGTGAGGGGATAGGGGGGCAGATTAAATTTATTATATATATTTTTTCATTATTAAAATAAATATAGTTAATATCCTCCCTCCTTTCTTACCTGAGGCCTGGGAGGGGGTGACAGTGCTTCCAATCCCTGGTGGCCTTAGTAGTGAGAGTGAACTCTAGCCTGCAGCTCAGGCTGGAGTTCACTCTCGTAAGAACGGAGCATTGCCATAGTAACTGCGGCAATGCCCCGAGCTCGTGAGAGGAGAACCCAGCGGAGCTGCAGGTAAGAGCACCCGCAGTCCTCTCTTCCTCCCCTGTCGGCTTCACAGTTAGGTGGCTGTGGGTCGGTGAGGGAGATTGATGACCTCCCCTCTGGTCTGTGAAGGCAAACAGCAGGGACGGTGCTTGGATAGCACTAGCCCTGCAAGGGCCAGCAGGGGAGACCCTCGGCCTCACTATTTCCTCAGGGGGACAATTGCCCCATGTCGCCCCCACCCCACTGGATTTGCCAAATGTGCAAAGGTTTTTCATTAAAATTTCAAGGATAGCTATTTCAATTTGAATCATAGAAATATTCATTGGTATGCAACAACATAACGAGAACTACAAAATAACTCGATTGTAAACAAGTGATTGTAGAATGGTAATTGACATTCATTCTCTAGTCATTTACATTTTAAGACTTCAAATAAAAGAAACCATGTTTTCTCTGGCCATGTGAAGGTAATATATTTCCATAAAGCCTCATATGGAAGGGTAATAAAGGGACCCTATGGGCACCTTCAACTTCAGCTCAAGTGGTCTGGGTGCAGTGTCCCTATTGCCCTTTGTCCTGCAATGTAAAACATTGCAGTTTTAGAGAACCTGCAATATTTACATTGCAGCACTAAGACGATTCCGGGATCTTACTGGACTTTAAAATCGCCTGACGCTCTGCATGAGGATGTCCAGCGCCAGTATAAATCCCTATAGGAAAGCATTGAAGCAATGCTTTCGTATGGAGAGGACCTAATGGCTTGCAGTGCTTGCCGTGCATGGGCATTAGTCCATCCCCTGTCGGATGATGTCAGAGGAGCCGGATCACTGACAGAATCGGCGCTGAAATCAGGTAAGTGATTAAAGGGTTTTAACTCTTTATTGGTCAGGGCCACAAGGGGAGGCAGAGGATACAGCTTTGTCTTCCTAACACAATAGCAGTGGCGGATCCAGAGCCTGATCTCAGGAGGGGCACTTGTAGATTATTTAAAGAAATAATCCAGGCACAATAACCACTACAGCTCAGTGTAGTAGTTATGGCACCAGTAGTGCCAGGATCCAATCCCAGAGTAAGTAGTCAAACTGTTTAAGAACAGTTTGACAACTTACCTGGGGTCTGCTGGGATATAGGGCATAGGAGCAGTGGTATGTGTTAGGGGTGAAGTGTGTGTAAAAGGTGCAGTGTGTGTGAGTGGTGAAGTGCGTGTGCATGAGGGCGGCAGTGTATGTCAGGGTTGCAGTGTGTGTGCTAGGGGGCAGTGTATGTGTGGGGTAGTGTGTGTGTGAGAGAGCTGCAGTGTGTGTGTGTGTGTGTGTGTGTGTGAGCGGTGCAGTGTGTATGTGAGGGTGGCAGTGTGTGTGAGAGTTTCAGTGTGTGTGTGTGTGTTTGGGGCAGTGTGTGTAGTGTGTGGGCAGTGTTTGTGGGGCAGAGTGTGTAGTGTGTGTATGGGGGCAGTGTATGTAGTGTGTGTATGGGGGGGCAGTGTTTGTGGGGCAGTGTGTGTAGTGTGTGTATGGGGGCAGTGTTTGTGGGGCAGTGTGTCTAGTGTGTGTATTGGGGCAGTGTTTGTGGGGCAGTGTGTCTAGTGTGTGTATTGGGGCAGTGTTTGTGGGGCAGTGTGTGTAGTGTGTGTATGGGGGCAGTGTGTGTATGGGGGCAGTGTTTGTGGGGCAGTGTGTGTAGTGTGTGTATGGGGGGCAGTGTTTGTGGGGCAGTGTGTGTATTGTGTTTATGGGGGCAGTGTTTGTAGGGCAGTGTGTGTAGTGTGTGTATGGGGGCAAACACTGCCCCCATACACACACTACACACACTGCCCCACAAACACTGCCCCCCATACACACACTACACACACTACCCCACATACACTGCCCCCCACATACACATACAGTGTTTGCCCCCACATACACTCATTTTTTTTAAAAAAAAATTTGCTTGCCAATTTACTGTTTAGTGAATTTACTTCCCAGTAATTCCATATTTTTTTATTTGTATAACTAGGCATTGACTTGACTTAGCAAACATTCTTTCTTCAGTTATTTCCAAACTGCATTTTCACTTCCTTACATCAATCACGCTATTCTTCCTTATCACATCACATGTCTAACAAAATAAGCTGCTTGGGATCTAGATAGTAATATAGCAAGATTTACCCAATCCAACAATATTTCTTATGAGATTTCTGTAAGGCTTTTGACACTGTTGCACATAGGAGGCTTATCAATAAACTGCAATCTTTACTTTTGGATTCCAATATTGTTGAATGGGTAAGGCAATGGCTGAGTGACAGGCAACAGAGGGTTGTAATCAATGGAGTATATGCAAAGCATGGACTTGTCACCAGTGGGGTACCTCAGGGATCTGTACTTGGATCCATTATCTTTAATATTTTTATTAGTGCTATTGCATAAGTTCTTGATTGTAATGTATGTATTTTGATGATGATGATACCAAGATATGTAACAGGGTTGATGTTCCAGGAGGGATAAGCCAAATGGCAAATGATTTAGGTAAACTAGAAAAATGGTCAGAGATGTGGCAACTGACATTTAATGTGGATAAGT